>NC_060177.1:77292038-77502038 GCF_021184085.1 Oncorhynchus gorbuscha
TACAGTATTATAGACACTATGTCCTGGGGTTTCCTGTGATGTTCTATGTAGAAGAACCCCTTACAGTATTATAGACACTATGTCCTGGGGTTTCATGTGATTTTCTGTGTAGAAGAACCCCTTACAGTATTATAGACACTATGTCCTGGGGTTTCATGTGATCTTATATGTAGAAGAACCCCTTACAGTATTATAGACACTGTGTCAGGGGGTTTCCTGTGATCTTCTGTGTAGAATAACCCCTTACAGTATTATAGACACTATGTCAGGGGGTTTCCTGTGATCTTCTGTGTAGAAGAACCCCTTACAGTATTATAGACACTATGTCCTGGGGTTTCATATGATCTTATATGTAGAAGAACCCCTTACAGTATTATAGACACTGTGTCAGGGGGTTTCCTGTGATCTTCTGTGTAGAATAACCCCTTACAGTATTATAGATACTATGTCAGGGGGTTTCCTGTGATCTTCTGTGTAGAAGAACCCCTTACAGTATTATAGACACTATGTCAGGGGGTTTCCTGTGATTTTCTGTGTAGAAGAACCCCTTACAGTATTATAGACACTATGTCAGGGGGTTTCCTGTGATCTTCTGTGTAGAAGAACCCCTTACAGTATTATAGACACTATGTCCTGGGGTTTCCTGTGATCTTCTATGTAGAAGAACCTCTTACAGTATTATAGACACTATGTCAGGGGGTTTCCTGTGATCTTCTATGTAGAAGAACCCCTTACAGTATTATAGACACTATGTCCTGGGGTTTCCTGTGATCTTCTATGTAGAAGAACCTCTTACAGTATTATAGACACTATGTCAGGGGGTTTCCTGTGATCTTCTGTGTAGAAGAACCCCTTACAGTATTATATACACTATGTCAGGGGGTTACCTTCTACCTACCAGCTTGTGAGCGTTATAAAGCAAAACATGGTACATGTGTGTTTTTGCTCAAACCGCTTGCATTCTACAGGGGCTCCTTCGTGATCTGTCCTTCTCTCACAATCACCGCTCTAGTTCAGCCCCCATGAATCCCACAGACTAATGTTGGGTATTTCGGGATGCAGAAGAAATAGACGAATCCAATGGTACAGAAGTCTGTAGGTCAAACACACAATGTTTAAAAAGGATTAGAAGTCCAAAACGTACCGGTGTTAGTGACCCTCACTGGTTAACCAAAGTCCCAGAATGGCACTTGATCCAGACAGCTAAACTCAGCTACTGCTCTGTTCAATCATTCAATATCATTACATTTGACATTTCTTACGTAAAAAAATGTTCAGAGACAGCCATGTATGCATTAATGAATCAATTATACAATCGTACATTTGACTTTGTTTTTACCAATTGAACTACTTAACAACATAATGGTAATAATTTATTTGAATGGCAAATCTCCATTGATAAACTGGGTGAATCAAGATGTATCCTAGGCCTATTTACATGAAGGCATATTCAATAAGGGTGTGCTACACATTGAGTTACTGAGCTTGTTTTGGCTGATTTCAGTGGATAGAGATCACAGACAATCTGTTTCCCTTAAACTTTGGGCCTTACTTTATTGTACTGCTCATCATCATTTGCAGAGAAGTGGCTTATTTTATAAAAGTGTGCGTGGAGGGGGGGGTAGTGAATTGATGTTGGCTTCAGCTGTCAGGTAGCAAGGAAAGTTAGCCTAGAAAGCTGGATGATACTGGTATCTTCTTGCATTGTAAGGTGTTCTAACCTGTATGGACATTATTTTGCGAGCAGTAATGAACAGTTTCAACATTTCTACCTGCCGGTGTCACATTATTAAAGTGTGTTATCTTCTGTGGTGTTTCTGTGGCTTTCTGTGGCGTCAGTCGAGCGTTAAGGCTGTGCCTGAGCCTGCATGTCACACAGGAATCTACCTGAAACACCACTCATCCGTGAAGGTCGCTTTTCCCTCCATCCCTTTCTACTCTCCCCCTCTCTCGCTCTTTCTCTCTCTCTCCTTTCTCTGTCTTTCTCCCTCACTCTCTCCTCTCTGTCTTTCTCTTGCTCTCTCCTTCTGTCTTTCTCCCTCTCTCTCTCCTTTCTGTCTTTCTCTTGCTCTCTCCTTTCTCTGTCTTTCTCCCTCACTCTCTCCTCTCTGTCTTTCTCTTGCTCTCTCCTTCTGTCTTTCTCTTGCTCTCTCCTTCTGTCTTTCTCCTCTCTCTGTCTTTCTCTTGCTCTCTCCTTCTGTCTTTCTCTTGCTCTCTCCTCTCTGTCTTTCTCTTGCTCTCTCCTTCTGTCTTTCTCTTGCTCTCTCCTTCTGTCTTTCTCTTGCTCTCTCCTTCTGTCTTTCTCTTGCTCTCTCCTTCTGTCTTTCTCTTGCTCTCTCCTCTCTCTGTCTTTCTCTTGCTCTCTCCTTCTGTCTTTCTCTTGCTCTCTCCTTCTGTCTTTCTCTTGCTCTCTCCTTCTGTCTTTCTCTTGCTCTCTCCTTCTGTCTTTCTCTTGCTCTCTCCTCTCTCTGTCTTTCTCTTGCTCTCTCCTTCTGTCTTTCTCTTGCTCTCTCCTTCTGTCTTTCTCTTGCTCTCTCCTTCTGTCTTTCTCTTGCTCTCTCCTTCTGTCTTTCTCTTGCTCTCTCCTTCTGTCTTTCTCTTGCTCTCTCCTTCTGTCTTTCTCTTGCTCTCTCTCTCTCTGTCTTTTCTGCTCTCTCCTTTCTTTCTTGCTCTCTCCTTCTGTCTTTCTCTTGCTCTCTCCTTCTGTCTTTCTCTTGCTCTCTCCTTCTGTCTTTCTCTTGCTCTCTCCTTCTGTCTTTCTCTTGCTCTCTCCTTCTGTCTTTCTCTTGCTCTCTCCTTCTGTCTTTCTCTTGCTCTCTCCTTCTGTCTTTCTCTTGCTCTCTCCTTCTGTCTTTCTCTTGCTCTCTCCTTCTGTCTTTCTCTTGCTCTCTCCTTCTGTCTTTCTCTTGCTCTCTCCTTCTGTCTTTCTCTTGCTCTCTCCTTCTGTCTTTCTCTTGCTCTCTCCTTCTGTCTTTCTCTTGCTCTCTCCTTCTGTCTTTCTCTTGCTCTCTCCTTCTGTCTTTCTCTTGCTCTCTCCTTCTGTCTTTCTCTTGCTCTCTCCTTCTGTCTTTCTCTTGCTCTCTCCTTCTGTCTTTCTCTTGCTCTCTCCTTCTGTCTTTCTCTTGCTCTCTCCTTCTGTCTTTCTCTTGCTCTCTCCTTCTGTCTTTCTCTTGCTCTCTCCTTCTGTCTTTCTCTTGCTCTCTCCTTCTGTCTTTCTCTTGCTCTCTCCTTCTGTCTTTCTCTTGCTCTCTCCTTCTGTCTTTCTCTTGCTCTCTCCTTCTGTCTTTCTCTTGCTCTCTCCTTCTGTCTTTCTCTTGCTCTCTCCTTCTGTCTTTCTCTTGCTCTCTCCTTCTGTCTTTCTCTTGCTCTCTCCTTCTGTCTTTCTCTTGCTCTCTCCTCTCTCTGTCTTTCTCTTGCTCTCTCCTTCTGTCTTTCTCTTGCTCTCTCCTCTCTCTGTCTTTCTCTTGCTCTCTCCTTCTGTCTTTCTCTTGCTCTCTCCTTCTGTCTTTCTCTTGCTCTCTCCTTCTGTCTTTCTCTTGCTCTCTCCTTCTGTCTTTCTCTTGCTCTCTCCTTCTGTCTTTCTCTTGCTCTCTCCTTCTGTCTTTCTCTTGCTCTCTCCTTCTGTCTTTCTCTTGCTCTCTCCTTCTGTCTTTCTCTTGCTCTCTCCTTCTGTCTTTCTCCCTTGCTCTCTCCTCTCGCTGTCTTTCTCTTGCTCTCTCCTTCTGTCTTTCTCTTGCTCTCTCCTTCTGTCTTTCTCTTGCTCTCTCCTCTGTCTTCTCTTGCTCTCTCCTTCTGTCTTTCTCTTGCTCTCTCCTTCTGTCTTTCTCTTGCTCTCTCCTTCTGTCTTTCTCTTGCTCTCTCCTTCTGTCTTTCTCTTGCTCTCTCCTTCTGTCTTTCTCTTGCTCTCTCCTTCTGTCTTTCTCTTGCTCTCTCCTTCTGTCTTCTTCTTTCTCTTGCTCTCTCCTTCTGTCTTTCTCTTGCTCTCTCTCTCTTCTGTCTTTCTCTTGCTCTCTCCTCCTTCTGTCTTTCTCTTGCTCTCTCCTTCTGTCTTTCTCTTGCTCTCTCCTCTCTCTGTCTTTCTCTTGCTCTCTCCTTCTGTCTTTCTCTTGCTCTCTCCTTCTGTCTTTCTCTTGCTCTCTCCTTCTGTCTTTCTCTTGCTCTCTCCTTCTGTCTTTCTCTTGCTCTCTCCTTCTGTCTTTCTCTTGCTCTCTCCTTCTGTCTTTCTCTTGCTCTCTCCTTCTGTCTTTCTCTTGCTCTCTCCTTCTGTCTTTCTCTTGCTCTCTCCTTCTGTCTTTCTCTTGCTCTCTCCTTCTGTCTTTCTCTTGCTCTCTCCTTCTGTCTTTCTCTTGCTCTCTCCTTCTGTCTTTCTCTTGCTCTCTCCTTCTGTCTTTCTCTTGCTCTCTCCTTCTGTCTTTCTCTTGCTCTCTCCTTCTGTCTTTCTCTTGCTCTCTCCTTCTGTCTTTCTCTTGCTCTCTCCTTCTGTCTTTCTCTTGCTCTCTCCTCTCGCTGTCTTTCTCTTGCTCTCTCCTTCTTTCTTTCTCTCTCGCTCTCTCCTTCTGTCTTTCTCTCTCGCTCTCTCTCTCTGACACACACACACTTCAATGCTACTGTAGTTGAGGGGAAGGACGGGAGAAATGCAAATGAAAACTAACATGGGGAAGTGTGAGACAAGGTTCCTATTAAGTGCTAAGCATATTGGCTCTAAATAAAACATGTTCATTGGTAGCACTGCTGCTCTCAATGTTTTTAAAGTTAGGAGCACTACATGAAATTTAGGAACACCAGAAAATACATGTAAGATTATTTAAATGTATTGAGATACAGTATATTGGGCCTCTACTTTTGAAGCACATGTGGTGCACTAGAAATTAATATGTAACACTGTAAAGGCATTTTTCCCATTGAGATGCATTAAATTGAAAATTGTACACTCTCTCTTTAAAAATGTTGGATTTGTGACATGCAAGAGATCTCTCATTCATTGATTGCTATGACCATTAATCTATCTCCTGAAGAACATATCCCTTTTCCTTTCATTCTGTGCCCCAAAGTGTTTGGTTATACTGGTAAAGTTACCAGGTTGTTAGCTAGCTAGCCAATGACGTAACATGACTGAACAAAGTGTAAACAAATGGTTAATGATGTAAAATGCAATCCCGGCGATCCGCTATGGCAGGGGTACTCGAGTACTATTTGAGAGATCCGGTCACACATTTCCTAAACGGCAAAGGTCCGGATGGATATCATCATTTATCGGCGTAGTAACAAACCGACACGTCGCAACCCATGCGACCCCAAACTGTTCGTACCCCTCTCAAACGGTTTATTCCCACAATTCTCCACATTTTGCATAGGGCTGTGGTATTTTTGTTTTAAATCAAATTTTAATTTGTCCATGTCTTACATGTGTTTATATGATACCAGGGGTTGAAGCCCGGCTAGATTGCTATTAAATATCCAATGGCAAAGACAATATAGGGAAGAGATAGGAAAAAGAAAAGCACAATTCTGAACAGTTATTCCTCGGGGTTTTGCCTGCTACATAAGTTCTGTTATACTCACAGACATGATTAAAACAGTTTTAGAAACTTCAGAGTGTTTTCTATCCAAATCTATGACTAATATGCATATCTTATATTCTTGGCATGAGTAGCAGGAAGTTGAAATTGGGCACGCTATTTATCCAATGTGAAAATTCTGCCCCCTAGCTTTAAGAGGTTAAATCAAATTTCCATTTGTCCATGTCTTACATGTGTTTATATGATACCAGGGGTTGAAGCCAGGCTATTATTCGTATTTTAATATTGTTTTGTAGTCGAGACCTGCAGTCCGCCAGTTGGGTATGGGGGCGCTATAGAAAGATACAAATGTTGCGGCGGTTATATAGGTCTTTTTACCTGGTTGGGTTACAAGCGCGCCGTTTTCGTTGTAGTAATGGTGCAACCATGACGCTATCGAATCTGCACCAACGGTTTTCTCTAGGGCACTCGGAAACAACGGCACAGCGTAACCTTATCATTAAAACAATCATTATCTGGGAGATCTTTTCCCTAGTCTCACAGTGGGTGCTCACAGAATAAAACTGGTCACACAGCAAAATATTTTGTTGCATATGCGACCAAGTTGATCGCTCTTTAGAGCCGTAGCTAAGCAGATCTTGGAACAGTGTCCAGGTTATGTCTGCAGACTACTGTCTAAGTAGCCATTAAGGAGGAAGTTGTCTAAGGTGGGTGATCTATCTCTTTTAAGCAAATAGGGCCATCTCCACTCATGTGGTCTGGAAACACACACACACCGCCCTGCTCCCTGACCTTGTTATCATGGGGGTCAACGGTGGCATGCTTAGGAGTGAGAGTGTCTGCGGTATTCTGTGCCTAAAGACTGCAGAATAACAAAACAGCCATCTCCTATTTTTCTTTTCATGCCGAAATAAATGTTTCCCTGACTCTCCTTGTCAACCCCTCAAATGTTTTCACTACAAACAGCTCCAGCGCAGTTTGTGTGTGTGTTCCAGTGTAGATGTGGCTTTAAACCAAGGCAGAAGCTCTGTGAGTTCAGCTACTTTCCCCGTCTTCGTGTTGCGAGAGGCCAACAGAGATGAGAGTGTGAAAAGGGAGCGAGGAGAGGATAGGGGGGAAAGGGAGAGAGGAGAGTGGGAAAAGTGGGAGGAAATGGGGAAAGTGAGAGAGGAGTTTGAGGGGGGGGAGCGGAGAGGAAAGGGAGAGAGAATAGGGGGGAAAGAGAGAGAATAGGGAGGAAAGAGAGAGAATAGGGAGGAAAGACAGAGAATAGGGAGGAAAGGGAGAGAGAATAGGGAGGAAAGGGAGAGAGAATAGGGAGGAAAGGGAGAGAGAATAGGGAGGAAAGGGAGAGAGAATAGGGAGGAAAGGGAGAGAGAATAGGGAGGAAAGGGAGAGAGAATAGGGAGGACAGGGAGAGAGAATAGGGAGGAAAGGAAGAGAGAATAGGGAGGAAAGGGAGAGAGTATAGGGAGGAAAGGAAGAGAGAATAGGGAGGAAAGGGAGAGAGAATAGGGAGGAAAGGGAGAGAGAATAGGGAGGAAAGGGAGAGAGAATAGGGAGGATAGGGAGAGAGAATAGGGAGGAAAGGGAGAGAGAATAGGGAGGAAATTAGGAGAGAATAGGGAGGAAAGGGAGAGAAAATAGGGAGGAAAGGGAGAGAGAATAGGGAGAGAGAATAGGGAGGAAAGGGAGAGAGAATAGTGGGGAAAGGGAGAGAGAATAGAGAGGAAAGGGAGAAAGAATAGGGAGGAAAGGGAGAGAGAATAGGGAGGAAAGTGAGAGAGAATAGGGAGGAAAGGGAGAGAGAATAGGGGGGAAAGGGAGAGAGTGTCATGCAAGTGAAAGAGGACCCAAAAGCGACTTAACAGAAACAGAGTTTATTTAAGTCCAAAACGGAATAACAGAAATCCTCTAGACTTGTAGAGGGGAAACAACTGGAGAAGCGGCCACAGACTGCAGGTCGCTTCGGGTAGGCGCAGGCCGTAGTCGACAGAGACACCTGCTCACACGCAGCATCTGATGAAGGCAAAAAACACGACAGGACAGGGCGATACACAATCACGGCAAAAAACACGACAGGACAGGGCGAAACGCAATCACAGCATGGTGAATACAATACAAGGAACCGACGGGACAGGAACGGATCACAAAGGAATAAATAGGGACTCTAATCAGGGGAAAGGATCGGGAACAGGTGTGGGAAGACTAAATGATGATTAGGGGAATAGGAACAGCTGGGAGCAGGAACGGAACGATAGAGAGAAGAGAGAGCGAGAGAGTGAGAGAGGGAGGGGGAGAGAGAGGGATAGAAGGAGGGAAAGAACCAAATAAGACCAGCAGAGGGAAACGAATAGCATGGGGAGCACAGGGACAAGACATGATAATAAATGACAAACATGACAGTACCCCCACTCACCGAGCGCCTCCTGGCGCACTCGAGGAGGAATCCTGGCGGCAACGGAGGAAATCATCGATGAGTGAACGGTCCAGCACGTCCCGAGACGGAACCCAACTCCTCTCCTCAGGACCGTAACCCTCCCAATCCACTAGGTATTGGTGACCCCGTCCCCGAGAACGCATGTCCATGATCTTATGTACCTTGTAAATAGGTGCGCTCTCGACAAGGACGGGAGGGGGGAAGACGAACGGGGGTGCGAAGAAAGGGCTTAACACAGGAGACATGGAAGACAGGATGGACGCGACGAAGATGTCGCGGAAGAAGCAGTCGCACAGCGACAGGATTGACGACCTGGGAGACACGGAACGGACCAATGAACCGCGGAGTCAACTTACGAGAAGCTGTCGTAAGAGGAAGGTTGCGAGTGGAAAGCCACACTCTCTGGCCGCAACAATACCTTGGACTCTTAATCCTGCGTTTATTGGCGGCTCTCACCGTCTGTGCCCTGTAACGGCACAGTGCAGACCTCACCCTCCTCCAGGTGCGCTCACAACGTTGGACAAACGCTTGAGCGGAGGGAACGCTGGACTCGGCAAGCTGGGATGAGAACAGAGGAGGCTGGTAACCCAGACTACTCTGAAACGGAGATAACCCGGTAGCAGACGAAGGAAGCGAATTGTGAGCGTATTCTGCCCAGGGGAGCTGTTCTGCCCAAGACGCAGGGTTTCTGAAAGAAAGGCTGCGTAGTATGCGACCAATCGTCTGATTGGCCCTCTCTGCTTGACCGTTAGACTGGGGATGAAACCCGGAAGAGAGACTGACGGACGCACCAATCAAACGACAGAACTCCCTCCAAAACTGTGACGTGAATTGCGGGCCTCTGTCTGAAACGGCGTCTAACGGGAGGCCATGAATTCTGAATACATTCTCAATAATGATTTGTGCCGTCTCCTTAGCGGAAGGAAGTTTAGCGAGGGGAATGAAATGTGCCGCCTTAGAGAACCTATCGACAACCGTCAGAATCACAGTCTTCCCCGCAGACAAAGGCAGACCGGTAATGAAGTCTAAGGCAATGTGAGACCATGGTCGAGAAGGAATGGGGAGCGGTCTGAGACGACCGGCAGGAGGAGAGTTACCCGACTTAGTCTGCGCGCAGTCCGAACAAGCAGCCACGAAACGGCGCGTGTCACGCTCCTGAGTCGGCCACCAAAAGCGCTGGCGAATAGACGCAAGAGTGCCTCGAACACCGGGATGACCAGCTAACTTGGCAGAGTGAGCCCACTGAAGAACAGCCAGACGAGTGGAAACAGGAACGAAAAGGAGGTTACTAGGACAAGCGCGCGCGACGCAGTGTGCGTGAGTGCTTGCTTAACCTGTCTTTCAATTCCCCAGACTGTTAACCCGACAACACGCCCATAAGGAAGAATCCCCTCGGGATCAGTAGAAGCCACAGAAGAACTAAACAGACGGGATAAGGCATCAGGCTTGGTGTTCTTGCTACCCGGACGGTAAGAAATCACAAACTCAAACGAGCGAAAAACAACGCCCAACGAGCTTGACGGGCATTAAGTCGTTTGGCAGAACGGATGTACTCAAGGTTCTTATGGTCTGTCCAAACGACAAAAGGAACGGTCGCCCCCCTCCAACCACTGTCGCCATTCGCCTAGGGCTAAGCGGATGGCGAGCAGTTCACGGTTACCCACATCATAGTTGCGCTCAGATGGCGACAGGCGATGAGAAAAATAAGCGCAAGGATGAACCTTATCGTCAGACTGGAAGCGCTGGGATAGAATGGCTCCCACGCCTACCTCTGAAGCGTCAACCTCGACAATGAATTGTCTAGTGACGTCAGGAGTAACGAGGATAGGAGCGGACGTAAAACGTTCTTTAAGAAGATCAAAAGCTCCCTGGGCGGAACCGGACCACTTAAAACACGTCTTGACAGAAGTAAGAGCTGTGAGAGGGGCAGCAACTTGACCGAAATTACGAATGAAACGCCGATAGAAATTAGCGAAACCTAAAAAGCGCTGCAACTCGACACGTGACCTTGGAACGGGCCAATCACTGACAGCTTGACCTTAGCGGAATCCATCTGAATGCCTTCAGCGGAAATAACGGAACCGAGAAAAGTAACGGAGGAGACATGAAAAGAGCACTTCTCAGCCTTTACGTAGAGACAATTCTCTAAAAGGCGCTGTAGAACACGTCGAACGTGCTGAACATGAATCTCGAGTGACGGAGAAAAAATCAGGATATCGTCAAGATAGACAAAAACAAAAATGTTCAGCATGTCTCTCAGAACATCATTAACTAATGCCTGAAAAACAGCTGGCGCATTGGCGAGACCGAACGGCAGAACCCGGTACTCAAAATGCCCTAACGGAGTGTTAAACGCCGTTTTCCACTCGTCCCCTCTCTGATGCGCACGAGATGGTAAGCGTTACGAAGGTCCAACTTAGTAAAGCACCTGGCTCCCTGCAGAATCTCGAAGGCTGATGACATAAGGGGAAGCGGATAACGATTCTTAACCGTTATGTCATTCAGCCCTCGATAATCCACGCAGGGGCGCAGAGTACCGTCCTTCTTCTTAACAAAAAAGAACCCCGCCCCGGCCGGAGAAGAAGAAGGCACTATGGTACCGGCGTCAAGAGACACAGACAAATAATCCTCGAGAGCCTTACGTTCGGGAGCCGACAGAGAGTATAGTCTACCTCGAGGAGGAGTGGTCCCCGGAAGGAGATCAATACTACAATCATACGACCGGTGAGGAGGAAGGGAGTTGGCTCGGGACCGACTGAAGACCGTGCGCAGATCATGATATTCCTCCGGCACTCCTGTCAAATCGCCAGGTTCCTCCTGAGAAGTAGGGACAGAAGAAACGGGAGGGATGGCAGACATTAAACACTTCACATGACAAGAAACGTTCCAGGATAGGATAGAATTACTAGACCAATTAATAGAAGGATTATGACATACTAGCCAGGGATGACCCAAAACAACAGGTGTAAACGGTGAACGGAAAATCAAAAAAGAAATAGTCTCACTGTGGTTACCAGATACTGTGAGGGTTAAAGGTAGTGTCTCAAATCTGATACTGGGAAGATGACTACCATCTAAGGCGAACATGGGCGTAGGCTTATCTAACTCTCTGAAAGGAATGTCATGTTTCCGAACCCATGCTTCGTCCATGAAACAACCCTCAGCCCCAGAGTCTATCAAGGCACTACATGTAGCACCCGAACCGGTCCAGCGTAGGTGGACCGACAAAGTAGTACAGGACCTTGATGGAGAGACTTGAGTAGTTGCGCTCACCTGTAGCCCTCCGCTTACAGATGAGCTCTGGCTTTTACTGGACATGAATTAACAAAATGTCCAGCAACTCCGCAATAGAGGCACAAGCGGTTGGTGATCCTCCGTTCCTCTCCTTATTCGAGATGCGAATCCCTCCCAGCTGCATGGGCTCAGTCTCAAAGCCAGAGGAGGGAGATGGTTGCGATGCGGAGCAGGGAAACACCGTTGATGCGAGCTCTCTTCCACGAGCCCGGTGACGAAGATCTACCCGTCGTTCTATGCGGATGGCGAGAGCAATCAAAGAGTCCACATCTGAAGGAACCTCCCGGGAGAGAATTCATCCTTAACCACTGCGTGGAGTCCCTCCAGAAAACGAGCGAGCAGCGCCGGCTCGTTCCACTCACTAGAGGCAGCAAGAGTGCGAAACTCAATGGAATAATCCGTTATGGACCGTTCACCTTGGCATAAGGAAGCCAGGGCCCTAGAAGCCTCCCCACCAAAAACTGAACGGTCAAAAACCCGAATCATCTCCTCTTTAAAGTTCTGGAATTTGTTAGAGCAATCAGCCCTTGCCTCCCAGATAGCTGTGCCCCATTCTCGAGCCCGGCCAGTAAGGAGTGAAATGACGTAAGCAACCCGAGCTCTCTAGAGTATGTGTGGGGTTGGAGAGAGAACACAATCTCACACTGCGTGAGAAAGGAGCGGCACTCAGTGGGCTGCCCGGAGTAGCAAGGTGGGTTATTAACCCTAGGTTCTGGAGGCTCGGCAGGCCAGGAAGTAACAGGTGGCACGAGACGTAGACTCTGGAACTGTCCAGAGAGGTCGGAAACCTGAGCGGCCAGGTTCTCCACGGCATGGCGAGCAGCGGACAATTCCTGCTCGTGTCTGCCGAGCATGGCTCCTTGGATCTCGACGGCAGTGTAACGAGCGTCTGAAGTCGCTGGGTCCATTCCTTGGTCGGTTCCTTCTGTCATGCAAGTGAAAGAGGACCCAAAAGCGACTTAACAGAAACAGAGTTTATTTAAGTCCAAAACGGAATAACAGAAATCCTCTAGACTTGTAGAGGGGAAACAACTGGAGAAGCGGCCACAGACTGCAGGTCGCTCGGGTAGGCGCAGGCCGTAGTCGACAGAGACACCTGCTCACACGCAGCATCTGATGAAGGCAAAAAACACGACAGGACAGGGCGATACACAATCACGGCAAAAACACGACAGGACAGGGCGAAACGCAATCACAGCATGGTGAATACAATACAAGGAACCGACGGGACAGGAACGGATCACAAAGGAATAAATAGGGACTCTAATCAGGGGAAAGGATCGGGAACAGGTGTGGGAAGACTAAATGATGATTAGGGGAATAGGAACAGCTGGGAGCAGGAACGGAACGATAGAGAGAAGAGAGAGCGAGAGAGTGAGAGAGGGAGGGGGAGAGAGAGGGATAGAAGGAGGGAAAGAACCAAATAAGACCAGCAGAGGGAAACGAATAGCATGGGGAGCACAGGGACAAGACATGATAATAAATGACAAACATGACAGAGAGAATAGGGAGGAAAGGGAGAGAGAATAGGGAGGAAAGGGAGAGAGAATAGGGAGGAAAGGGAGAGAGAATAGGGGGAAAGGGAGATAATAGGGGGAAAAGGGAGAGAGGAAAGGATAGAGAGGAGAGCGGGGAAAGGGAGAGAGAATAGGGAGGAAAGGGAGAGAGAATAGTAGGGAAAGGGAGAGAGAATAAGGAGGACAGGGAGAGAGGAAAGGGAGGAAAGGGAGAGAGAATAGGGAGGAAAGGGAGAGAGAATAGGGAGGAAAGGGAGAGAATAGGGGGAAAGGGAGAGAATAGGGGGAAAAGGGAGAGAGGAAAGGATAGAGAGGAGAGCGGGGAAAGGGAGAGAGAATAGGGAGGAAAGGGAGAGAGAATAGTAGGGAAAGGGAGAGAGAATAAGGAGGACAGGGAGAGAGGAAAGGGAGGAAATGGAGAGAGAATAGGGAGGAAAGGGAGAGAGAATAGGGGGAAAGGGAGAGAATAGGGGGAAAGGGAGAGAGGAAAGGATAGGGAGGAGAGGGGGGAAAGGGAGAGAAGCTGTAGCCACAGCTCCCTCACTGTATCCTTACCCCCTGTCCTCAGCCTAAACCCCTGTCTTCAGCCTCAACCCTTGTCCCCAGTCTCAGCCCCTGTCCCATTCTATAGCCTGTCTAAAAAGGCCAGTTTATTGATGCTACTTCGCTGGGAAAACTGAACCAGCTGCTCTCTTTTCTTCTCTCTCTGTCTCTCTCGCACACACATACTGAATAAAAACACACACACACACACACACACACACACACACACACACACACACACACACACACACACACACACACACACACACACACACACAGTAAGCATTCTCCAAGCGGATGGAGCAACTTGAGCCTGAGTACTGAGAGGACACACACACACACACGCAGGAGAACAAAAAGAGGAGGAAAGCCTTCCCTAATGAAGGAGGTGGAGAGGGGAGAAAGATGAGTAGGAGAAAGAGAGAGAATGAGTTTTACCTGAAACACTGGAGATTTAATTAGACAGGGTGTTTTACTTGATACACTGGAGATTTAATTAGACAGGGTGTTTTACCTGATACACTAGAGATTTAATTAGACAGGGTTTTTTACCTGATACACTGGGGAATTAATTAGACAGTGTGTTTTACCTGATACACTGGAGATTTAATTAGACAGGGTGTTTTACCTGATACACTGGGGATTTAATTAGACAGGTTGTTTTACCTGATACACTGGGGAATTAATTAGACAGGGTGTTTTACCTGATACACTGGAGATTTAATTAGACAGGTTGTTTTACCTGATACACTGGGGATTTAATTAGACAGGGTGTTTTACTTGATACACTGGAGATTTAATTAGACAGGGTGTTTTACTTGATACACTGGGGATTTAATTAGACAGGGTGTTTTACTTGATATACTGGAGATTTAATTAGACAGGGTGTTTTACTTGATATACTGGGGATTTAATTAGACAGTGTCACGTTCGTCATAACGAGGAGACCAAGGCGCAGTGTGAGATAAATACATTCTTCTTTATTTAAACAAAGAACACTAAACAAACTAACAAAAATAACAAAACAAACGTGAAGCTATAAACACGAGTGCTGACATACAACTACACAGACAATAACCCACGAAAACCAAAATGGAAATAGTAACCTAAATAGGATCCCCAATCAGAGACAACGATAAACAACTGTCTCTGATTGGGAACCAATTCACCATAGACCTACATATACCCAAGACATACTAAAACCCCATAGTTATACAAAAAAAGGATCTCTAAGGGCAGTGCCCCCCCTGGGGACTCCGGACTGGGTACCATCGTGGGAGGCTTCGTGCCATGGGTCGTCACTGGAGACTTCGTGCCATGGGTCGTCACTGGAGGCTTCGTGCCATGGGTCGTCACTGGAGGCTTCGTGCCATGGGTCGTCACTGGAGGGGGGAGACACACAGGAGGCTTAGTTCTGGGCGCAGGCACAGGACTCACCAGGCTGGGGAGACATACAGGAGGCTTTGTCCTTGGCAGAGGCACCGGATAAACTGTGCCTTGGAGGCACATTGGAGGTCTCGAGCTTGCACAACCCGTCCTGGCTGGGTGGTTATCTTCGCCCTGCAAATGCGGGGCGCTAGCACAGGACGCACTGGGCTGAGCAGACGTACCAGAGACCCAGTGCACAGAGACGGCGCAGGATATCCTGGGCCGAAGAGACGCACTGGAGACTAGGCGAACTAAGCCAGCACCATCTGTCCTGGCTGGATGCTCACCCTAGCCCGGCAGATGCGGGGAGCTGGGATGGAGCGCACCGGGGCTGTGAACGCTCACTGGAGGCACCGTGCACTCCACCGCATAACATGGTGCCTGACCAGTACGACGCTCACCACGGTAAGCACGGGTAGTTGGCTCAGGTCTATAACCCGACTCTGCCAATCTCCCAGTGCCCCCCCAAAAAAAATGATTGGGGCTGCCTCTTGGGCTTCCTTGCTAGCCATTTTCCCTCGTAACGATGCCGTTCCACCTTTGCTGCCTCCAGCTCCTCCTTGGGACGGTTATATTCCCCAGCCTGCCTCCAGGGTCCTTTACCGTACAGGATTTCCTTCCAAGTCCATGAGTCCCCCTTACCACACTGCTTGGTCCTTTTGTGGTGGGAAGTTCTGTCACTGTCGTTGAAAGAAGAGGACCAAGGTGCTGCGTGGTGAGCTTACATATTCCCTTTTATTAGGTGATGACACCGACAAAACAATAAACAATACCAAACAACCGTGAAGCTCAAGGCTAACTTCCCACAAACACAGGTGGGAAAAAGGGCAACCTAGGTATGGTTCTCAATCAGAGACAATAAAAGACAGCTGTCCCTGATTTGAGAACCCTACCCGGCCAAAACATAGAAATACAAATAATAGAACATAGAATACCCACCTCAAATCACACCCTGACCAAACCAAATAGAGACATAAAAAGGATCTCTAAGGTCAGGGCGTGACAGTTTTACTTGATACACTAGAGATTTAATTAGACAGGGTGTTTTCCCTTGATACCACGGAGATTTAATTAGACAGAGTGTTTTACTTGATACACTGGAGATTTAATTAGACAAGGGTGTTTTACCTGATACGCTGGAGATTTAATTAGACAGGGTGTTTTACTTGATACACTGGAGATTTAATTCGACAGGATGTTTTACTTGATACACTGGAGATTTAATTAGACAGGGGGTCTTTTCCTGATTGGCCATAGAGAGGCTTTTATTCTCTATTTTGGTTAGGCCAGGGTGTGACTAGGGTGGGCATTCTATGTTTTGTATTTCTTTGTTGTTTGGCCAGGTGTGGTTCTCAATCAGAGGCAGCTGTCTATCATTGTCTCTGTTTGAGAACCATACTTAGGTAGCTTTTCCCACTGGGTTTTTGTGGGTAGTGGCTTTCTGCTTGTGTGTCTGCACCAGACAGAATTGTTTCGGTTGTTTGTTGTTTTGCTATTCAGTGTTCAACTAATAAAGGATGAACACGTACCACGCTGCACCTTGGTCCTCACCTTCTTCCACCAACAGCCATTACAGAACTACCCACCAATAAAAGACCAAACAGCATGGAAAAGAGGACTGGACATGGGAGGACATTCTAGATGGCAAGGGATCCTACACATGGGAGGAGATCCTGGCTGGAAGGGATCGCCTCCCATGGGAACAGGTGGAGGCAGCCAGGAGAGCGGAGGCAGCAGGAAAAGGGAACCGGCGATACGAGGGAACGCTGCTGGCAAGGAAGCATGAGAGGCAACCCCCCCCCAAAAAAAAATTGCCCAGAGCTATTGGGGTGAAATTGGAGGTGAGTGAAGGAAGCGAAGCCGACACTGTGAAGGAGTTGATGGGGAGATTGGAGGAGAGAGCAATGAGAGAGCTGCTGTGTTGGTGCATGAGGCACGACATCCGCCCGATGGAGCGTTTCCGTGATTTGATGTCACCTGAGTCAGCTCTCCATACTCGTCCTGAGGTGCGTGCTAGCAGTCTGGTGAAGGCTGTGCCAGCCCCACGCACAAGGCCTCCTGTGCGCCTCACTAGCCCTGCATGTCGGCGCTACAAATCTCCAATACGTGCGGGGAGCTGGAATGTAGCGCACCGGCCTCAGAGCATCTGCCGTCCAGCCAGAACGGATGGTGCCAGCCCTGCTCTCCAGACCTCCAGTGCGTCTCCTCAGGCCAGGATATCCTGCGTCGGCTCTGCGCACTGTGTCTCCTGTGTGTCTGCACAGCCCAGTGCGTCCGGTGCCTGCACCCGCACGTGCCGGGCTAAAGTCACCATCCAGCCAGGACAGGTTGTGCAGGCCCTTAGTTCGAGACCTCCAGTGCGCCTCCACGGCCCGGTCTATCCTGTGCCTCCTCCACGGACCAGGCCTCCAGCCTGGTGAGTCCTGTGCCTGTTCCCAGAACCAGGTCTCCTGTGTGTCTCCCCAGCATGGTGAGTCCTGTGCCCGTCTCCTGTCTGGCGCCGCCAGGAGTCTCCCTCCTGTCCGGCGCCCGCTGCGAGGGTCCCCAGTCCGGGGTCGTAAAGAAGGCCCACCCGGACCCTCCCCTTTAGAGTCAGGTTTTGCGGCCGGAGTCTGCACCTTTGAGGGGGGGTATTCAGGGTGTGGTGCTGTTCATTGTTCTCTTTCTATACTAAATTGTTTCAATTCTATACTTTGCTTCTGCCTATTGTTTTAGATCAGAAAAGGAGAGGCCCTTTTCCTTTTGTGCCCCCTTCTCCCTACTTCCTTACCCCCCCCCATTCTTCCCCCCTCAAGCCCTACCCCCTTCTCCACATTCTTGACTGCTTTGTTGTCTTCATGTTTGCTTATACACCGCACACCCCACTTTCTCTCTCCCTCCCTCCCTCCGCATTTTTTTCCATGCCTTTGAATTAACCAACTCCAGTTAATTATGCTTCCTTCTCTTTCTCTGTGGCTTTCTAAAGACTAACCCTCTTTGGCAGGACTTGACAGGTACATTTCTGTTTCCTACTTAACCAACGTACTTGTGCGTGTGTGTCATGGTCTTTTCAGGCATGTGTAATGGTTGATCTAGTTCATATTTTGCACAGCCTCTCTCCTGTTCTGTGGTTGCTGAAGGTATTCTCTTTGTGTACACACACACACCTATAAACACCCATGCATACCCACACCAGCCCGCCCACACCCCACATAAAACACAAACACACACTCATGTTGGCTGTCATGCTTACCCTGTGGTTTAGCAGATGTCTTTGCTCTGATGCCTGTGTTCCATGTTCATTGTGGTTGTCACAGGTGTATCGATGTGATGCTACTAATGTCCCACTGGTTAAGTTGTTCAAAGCTTCTGCCAAAATGACCAGAGAATGTTAGTTGTTGTGACTCTTAGCCATCTATCGTCTGTGGTGTTGGTGTATGGTGGTTGATGAAATGTCGTGCCCGTGTTGCCTGTCTTAACAGTAGACTGTTGGTTTGTTGCAGGTATTTCTTTGCTGTGCTGGCCATCCTGACCATTCTGGGGGTGCTGAATGGTTTGGTCCTTCTCCCTGTGTTGCTGTCTTACTTTGGCCCCTATCCAGAGGTTAGATGGTTTCTCCTGCAGAAATACTATAATGGCTTGCTCACACATTTTTTTACACACACACATTTTTTACACACACATGTTTTACACACATTATTTTTAACACACACTTTTTACGCACACATATTTTTGTGAACCAACACTAACTTTTTATTGAATGTTCTAACACGAGCTCATCATGAAATTATTTAGCAGCATAGTTTGATTCATTTTTTTTGTTATTATTACACAAAATAATTCCCACATCTCCTTACACCTCCCTCCTTTTTCTGTCCCCCTCAGGTAACCCCTGTTGATGGGCGTAGCCAGTTACCCACCCCGTCCCCAGAGCCCCCTCCTCCCGTGGTCCACTTCTCCGTCCACCCCTGCCATACCACCTCAGGGACAGGTACAGGCTCTGACTCGTCAGACTCTGAGTACAGCTCCAACACCACGGCCTCAGGCATCAGCCAGGACCTGCAGCAGTACGACCTCCCCACCACTAGAAGCAGAGCTGGGAGAGCAGAGGAGTTGCGACGAGGAGCAGTGCCAAGAAGGACAGCTAGACAGGGAAACGCCACAGCCTACTCTTTGTCTTCTGTAAGTGCTTCTGATAATGACCACACACACGTGACATACAGTTGAAGTCAGAAGTTTACATACACCTTAGCCAAATACATTTCAACTCAGTTTTTCACAATTCCTGACGTGTAATCCTAGTAAAAATACCCTGTCTTAGGTCAGTTAGCATCACAACTTTATTTTAAGAATGTGAAATGTCATAATAATAGTAGAGAATGATTTATTTCAATTGTTATTTCTTTCATCACATATGCAGTGGGTCAGAAGTTTACATACACTCAATTAGTATTTGGTAGCATTGCCTTTTATGTTTCATTTCAGTCGAACGTTTCAGGTAGCCTTCCACAAACTTCCCACAATAAGTTGGGTGAATTTTGGCCCATTCCTCCTGACAGAGCTGGTGTAACTGAGTCAGGTTTCTGGCCTCCTTGCTTGCACACGCTTTTTCAGTTCTGCCCACAAATGTTCTATAGAATTGAGGGCAGGGCTTTGTGATGGCCACTCCAATACCTTGACCTTGTTGTCCATAAGTCATTTTGCCACAACTTTGGAAGTATGCTTGGGACGTTGTCCATTTGGAAGACCCATTTGCCACCAAGCTTTAACTTCTTGACTGATTTCTTGAGATGTTGCTTCAATATATCCACATAATTTTCCTCACTCATGATGCCATCTATTTTGTGAAGTGCACCAGTCCCTCCTGCAGCAAAGCACCCCCACAACATGATGCTGCCACCCCCGTGCTTCACGGTTGGGATGGTGTTCTTCAGCTTGCAAGCCTCACCTTTTTCTCCCAAACATAACGATGGTCATTATGGCCCAACAGTTCTATATTTGTTTCATCAGACCAGAGGACATTTCTCCAAAAAGTACGATCTTTGTCCCCATGTGAAGTTGCAAACCGTAGTCTGGCTTTTTTATGGCGGTTTTGGAGCAGTGGCTGAGCAGCCTTTCAGGTTATAGGACGTGTTTTACTGTGGATATAGATACTTTTGTACCTGTTTCTTCCAGCATCTTCACAAGGTCATTTGCAGTTGTTCTGTGATTTATTTGCACTTTTCGCACCAAAATACGTTAATCTCTAGGAGACAGAACACATCTCCTTCCTGAGCGGTATGATGGCTGCGTGGTCCCACTGTGTTTATACTTGCATACTATTGTTTGTACAGATGAATGTGGTACCTTCAGGCGTTTGGAAATATCTCCCAAGGTTGAACCAGACTTGTGGAGGTTTCTGAGGTTTTGGCTGATTTCTTTTGATTTTCCCATGATGTCAAGCAAAGAGGCCCTGAGTTTGAAGGTAGGCCTTGAAATACATCCACAGGCACACCTCCAATTGACTCAAATTATGTCAATTAGCCTATCAGAAGCTTCTAAAGCCACCATTTTCTGGAATTTTCCAAGCTGGTTAAAGGCACAGTCAACTTAGTGTATGTAAACTTCTGACTCTCTGGAATTGTGCTACAGTGAATTGTAAGTGAAATAATCTTGTGTCATGCACAAAGTAGATGTCCTAACCGACTTGCAAAACTATAGTTTGTTAACATGAAATTTGTGGAGTGGTTGAAAACAAGTTTTTAAATGACTCCAACCTAAGTGTATGTAAACTTAATACTTCAGCTGTATGTTCACACTCTTTGTTTGAACATGTTGAGCATGTGTACAAGTTGTTCTGATTTTCTGATCTCTCTCCTGTCAGTCGGTCCTGCCGGAGTCGGATGCCCACCCCGGTGCATCCCGTCGCTTCAGCAAGAGGGACCTACAGTCCCTTCCCCCAGCCCACCCACGCATGGAGGCTTTTGAAACTGAGGCTGGAGGCCATTACGGCTCCGGGGGCCATTTTGTCTCGGGAGGCCACCGAGAACGTTCTGCGGGGCACAGAACCCGTCCATCCCACAACCCCCGGCCCAATCACCACCAACCTCACCACTCTAACCCCGCCCCAACTTACTGCCAGCCCATCACCACGGTAACGGCCTCTGCATCGGTTACCATCGCCGTCCACTCTACCTCTCCCCCCACTCAGTGCCCCACCTCCTCTTACCCAGGACACACTGCAGCGGACAGTTACCACACAGCAAGGGGCGCAGAGCCTGAGCCTGCCTTCCAGCACCCCCATGTGCCACTGGAGGTCCATACAGGTTGCAGAGGAACAAAGATGGACACCAAGGTGGAGGCCATGGAGCTCCAGGATGTGGAGTGTGAGGCAGCTGAGAGCGACTGTGATAAGAGGGCAAGCTGAGGTGAGCCTCAATGGAGTTTGTAACTTCTCATGACAGTGAAGTAATTCACATGTTGGTATTACATCCACAAAGTACTTGCAATGAATGTTCCTTTTCCTTCTTTGGTTTTGTTACTTGCAAAAATGTCCCCATTCAGTCCTTCAAACCCTTTTTACTGCAACCTGAACATAATATATTGAGCCTTTAGAGAGTGAGATGTGTGTGCTGTCATGACAGGTTTCTAACTCTGTGTTGTCTGTCTCTCTGTTGTTCCAGTGGAGGAGAGCAGAAGCACAACGACAAAGATGGACTCCCTCTCTCACTCAGCGGCCCAATGCAGCGCAGCTCAGCGACACACATAACCCAGTGGTGGGTAGTACCATGGTGCTCATTCTTACTGTAACCCCGTGGATGTTTGTCTTAGATATCTCTATCCATCATTAAAACATGTATACTTATGTAAATATGAACAAAGAAGTAGCTATAATGTAGGAGTTGTACAGCTCCTTTTTTTTAACAGACTGGGGACATCATTTCTATGGCGTGTGTTTTTGGTTTTACTTTCCTTGTCGTGGCCAGAAGTCATCACAAGCACAGTAAAACAAGAAAAATGGGAGACATTTAGCCAGTCCCCACACGGAGAATGGCTATTTTAAGCTTAGGGGTTAGGGTTACGATTAGGGTGATGGTTAGAATTAGGTTTAGGGTTAAATTAGGGGTTAAGGTTAGGGTAAAAATTAGGGTTAGATTAAGGCTTAAGGTTAGGGGTTAGGTAAAATAGGATTTTGAATGGGACCAATTATTTTGTCCCCACAAGGATATTAAAACAAATGCGCGTGTGTGTGAGAGAAATCTCTGATTACTGTTGTTCACTCGTCTGTGGATCTGTGCCATGAGGAAGCTTCATCTAGACAATACAGTTCAGCATACATTGTTGCTGCTTAAGATATTCTGTAATAATGTATAATAACTGTATAATAATTCTATGCAAATGTTTATTTTATGTTAGAAAGAGGTGAGTGAGTGTATAAATGTGATTGTGGGTTTGTGTTTATGTGGGTGCGTAGGTGGGTCTGGGCGCGGGTGGGTGGGTAACCCATCGGATACATCTCTAAAAAGAAATATACTAACAATCACGTCAAGTGATACTACTCAATAGCTACACGGGACATGTATGTGTGTGTTATATATATATATGTGTTTGTGTATGAAGGTACTCTTTTTTTCAAACGATTAATTTGCATATCACAAACCTGTGGTAGTTATGAAACAATTACTGTTGAACTCTGACACACGCTATGCGTGCTATTTAATACGAGCCGATATGTAGAATATATAAAAGGTGTTTGTTGTGACTTGGCTGTCCCTTGAACTCAATTACCCATCTCCCATTTCCTCTGGGGATGTCATAGCTCTCAGCGGCCATCTTATAGTAGCATGAGTGGGCGTAAAAGTATCACTCCCATAGTTAAAGTGGACCTGACAGCGTTTTAACTACTTTGCAGATATGAAACAAACAGACTATTATAATATCAGTAAAAAATATACAATTCCCAGTTTATGCTACAAAACCATGATAAGAAGTTTTAAAAATAGGTTCTATTTGACTCAACATTCCATGATGTACACGAAGGTATTGTTGGCAGAATAGATGGATGCAGTTCAATACATGATTAATATAATTCACCAATACATTTCTTGGTAGTCCAGAAAACATTGCTATCAGGTTGTTACATTGTTTGCTGCCTCCATTCGGGATGCACGGTTTCAGTTTCAATGATATTTTGGATAAAAACAGACATGTAACTAAGGTTGGGAATGTCAATACAACCGAACTAGCAAGGGCAATGATCACAAGTCAGTCATAATAGGCTAGCGTATCTATTTATGTAGCAACCTAAAAACACGGAGCCAAACGTTAGCTAGAAAGCTAACTGCTATGAGGGTGACATGTTATGCCATTGGAGGAGTGGGTGAGTGACTGACATTTTTCCCTCATATACACAGAGATGCAGGTGTCATTTGGTTAGCTAGTGAGAACTTGAACGACTGTTATCCAGTTAGCATATATCAAATCAAATCAAATTTTATTTGTCACATACACATGGTTAGCAGATGTTAATGCGAGTGTAGCGAAATGCTGGTGCTTCTAGTTCCGACAATGCAGTAATAACCAACAAGTAATCTAACTAACAATTCCAAAACTACTGTCTTATACACAGTGTAAGGGGATAAGGAATATGTACATAAGGATATATGAATGAGTGATGGTACAGAGCAGCATACAGTAGATGGTATCGAGTACAGTATATACATATGAGATGAGTATGTAGACAAAGTAAACAAAGTGGCATAGTTAAAGTGGCTAGTGATACATGTATTACGTAAGGATGCAGTCGATGATGTAGAGTACAGTATATACATATGCATATGAGATGAATAATGTAGGGTAAGTAACATTATATAAGGTAGCATTGTTTAAAGTGGCTAGTGATATATTTACATCATTTCCCATCAATTCCCATTATTAAAATGGCTGGAGTTGGGTCAGTGTCAATGACAGTGTGTTGGCAGCAGCCACTCAATGTTAGTGGTGGCTGTTTAACAGTCTGATGGCCTTGAGATAGAAGCTGTTTTTCAGTCTCTCGGTCCCAGCTTTGATGCACCTGTACTGACCTCGCCTTCTGGATGATAGCGGGGTGAACAGGCAGTGGTTCGGGTGGTTGATGTCCTTGATGATCTTTATGGCCTTCCTGTAACATCGGGTGGTGTAGGTGTCCTGGAGGGCAGGTAGTTTGCCCCCGGTGATGATCTCTTGCATTCATACATTCTCAGATAACATGTAAACAGCCTAACCAGCTCTGCTATGGCGGATAAAATAGTCAGAGCAAAGTGTTTATTTTTGTCTGAAAATAGCTAGCTAGCAAGCTAACCAACTTTAGCCAGTTAGCTTGGGTGCTTGGTTGGGACAAGCATGCATTGGCAGGCAAGCTGCAGAAAGACGAGTAGGCTACAATTCCTCATTGTTTATAGGTGCAATTTTGACGGCCAATAGAGGTTTTATCTAATGTTCCCTCGTTAGATTTGAGCTTATCTCGTCCTGACTAACATTAGTTGTTGATCTTGTTGTTGTTAATGTGCATAACGGAGGGAGAGAGAGCCTACCATTTCATGGTTGTTTGATCAATAGGACTGTAATGTTCCCAAATGTAAGAGGACTCTAGTGGTATTTACATATTAGCAGAAATCCATTCAGGTGTATTTAGTGGCTTTTGGCGAATGCATTCTAATGATGTAAAGTCGTGCTGTTTTAGCCGCCTGTAAACACACAGTCCAGTTTAAAGTGAATGATTGCAGGCCCATGTGGCAAATGGCGTGTTTGTATAAATGCCTACTGTAGTTCTGATTGGCTATGGCACACCGGTCTGTGTAGACTCCGGTCCTGGACGAGACAGATGTTTTATTTACTGCAGTGTCTATTAATTGTCCAAATGCACAGCCGCTTCCCCACTTCATATTTCTATAGAACTTTCACATACCTTAGTATATGTAACTCCCAAAAACTCTTCAGAATTTATTAAAAGGTGCTCGCTTGTCAGAAAGTGTGATATTCTTCCTGGGGGTGTATATGAACAGATTTTGAAATGATTTCATGTTGCCAAAATGCTGTCAATTCCACTTTAATGCATATTGCAATTGGTGGACAAAATCCATGGTAGTTAGTCAAGGCCATTATGGAGGATATTGTTGTGAAATGTACATGTTTGTTTCCTTTTTTTTTCATGAATGCAACTTTTATTCTCACTGTAAATATACATTGTTGTCCTATCTCTAGTGATAAGCTACAGCTATGGTATTTCCCAACTCAACATGGCACTTGACTGAATTACACATTTCATTCACAAGAAACTATTTCTTCCTCTTTACCCAATAAGATACGCAGCCCAGAGCTGAAGGGTTTAGCACTATCTGGTCTAACAATACTGTGTGTGTGGGTGTCCGTCCTATCGCTCTTCCCTCCTCAGAGACAGCAAAGACAACTGCCCCCAATTTAACCCCAGCCGTCCCCACCCACCCAACCTCACCTCGTCACAAGCCTCAAGGGTCAGGGTACACTAAGCCCCCCCATCATGCCCGGTGTGTGTCAGTCATGTCTTTCCAGACCCCCCTCCCCACATACACACAGTCTAACACGTGTCGCTATGTGTGTCTTTTTGCGTGTCAGCTGCTTGAGTGAATCTTCTTTTTTTTTTTTCTCCTGATGTCACATTGGCAATAATGGAGAGAAATCATGGCTGGCAACTATTTTCTTACATTTTGTAATGTTTTGTTTGTGTTTGGTTTTTCAACGTTGAATTTGCGATATTTATATTTTTGTATTATGAGATGTTTTTGTTTTGTTTACTTCCATTATTGGTCAGAAATGTCAGTGAATAACAAATGCAGGGATTTTTATGTCTATTGAAAAACGTTATTGTTTTGACATGAATGGTGTTCAATCTGTATAAAGTGCTTACTAATGTTAAGTAGGGAAACCAGAGTATATAACATTTACACTACAAGACTCACCATAGCTCTTAGAGGATTTTAAAAGGAACAAAAACAGATCTATGGTTTTCTACAGATGCCATTTGGTCTTGGTTGGCGAGGATATATATTGTTTCAGTTACAAAGATAAATGTATGCCATATCATTTATTTATATGAAAATGTATTTTTGTAGTGTACATAGTTGTCAAGTTATTTGACAGAAGTATATATATTTTTAAGAGTTTATATGTAATAATACCATAACAGAGAAATATTCTACGGTGCACACTTTCATCGCTAACTGGCTCTGACGGCATTGACTGACTCATCCCACTCAGTATTATCTATCATAGGGGAGAGAACTCAGCCAGCTGTTTCTATGGGTTTGTCAAAGGCTGGCCATGAAAGTAGAAGTTGTACCAGCTCTCTAAATACTAATGTTCAAACACTGATAGAATTCTAACAAATACAAATATTATAACTTATTTGTCTCTTTTTTTATAACTTTAATAAATGGATCTTAAAGGAATTGTTTGTTGACTTTGGGTCAATGATTTCAGAAATGGTTTGATATCCTGAAACACAGAACATCTTCCCTGCCCTCTTCAGAGACAGCAAGGAAAACTGGCCCCGATACTGACCTCACCTTGTTAAAATCCACATCATAAGACCATGACAGTGCTATGTGAGGTATATACATAAAATACTGTACTTACCACACATCACAACATCTTTTCATAATAGTAACATGCACAGAACATGTTTTTGTTAAAGTCCCACTAGTTTTGAGTAAAATATAGTTGTTTACCTCTGAATATTGTTTACCATGTACTGTATGGTTTCACACTTTACATTCTGTTGAACTGATATCATTTAAATGAATAGTATATGAACAATATGTTTACTTAATGTAAAGTGTTGCCAGAACCCTTGATTATGGAGCATTTCCCCCTGTACATCACTAAGTCAAAACATTTTAGGTGAACACTATCAGGTACTCCTTGTCCACTCCTCTCCCGCCTCGCCATTGAAACTGGCTGACATCTGGTCCTGAATCCAGCAGCTCCCTCTAACAGCCACCTCCCTCGTTCCCTCCACCCCCCCTCTGCTCCCCTGTTTGGTAGGATTTTGATAGACAGCTTTATAGACTGCAAGGAAATTGGTTGTAGTTCCATTTCAGCTGGTCTGTTCAAAGAAATGAAAAAGGGCATGTGACCAGGAGCTAACTGATGAAGATCCAGTCAGACTACCTCCTCTCCCTGTTTACTGACTGACTGACAGTGACTGGCTGACTGACTGACACTGACTGACTGACTGACTGACTGACTGACTGACTGACTGACTGACTGACTGACTGACTGACAGTGACTGACTGACTGACTGACTGACTGACTGACAGTGACTGACAGTGGCTGGCTGGCTGACTGGCTGGCTGGCTGGCTGGCTGACTGACTGACTGACTGACTGACTGACAATGACTGGCTGGCTGACTGACAATGACTGGCTGACTGGCTGACTGACAATGACTGGCTGACTGACTGAATTACTAAAATCCAGGCTCTTAATGAACAAGTGTTTCCTGTACCTGTCCTTTCAGCCCTGATCCCTGGATGATGGGGGGAACAGGGGAGGGAGGAGAGGATAGAAAGGGAGGAGAGCTATTTAAGATCTTGAAACTCCCAGAGTAATGAACTATTCAACTGTGGTTCCCTGCCCAGGGTTTGTGACAATAGACAACGAAGTGGTTTATTTTATCTCCCTCTTTCTATCAGTCTCTGTCTTTCTCTCTATCAATCCCTCTCTTTCTCTCCCTCTTTCTATTGATCTTTCCCTGTACCTCTATCTTTCTGTCTTTCTTTCTCTCTCTTTCTTTCTCTCTCTCTCTCAAGCCTCCGAGAACAATTTAATATCATAAACATTTGTCATGAAGAAAGCTTCACAGTGGAGTTACTGAATCTACTCCCTTTCTTCCCTCCCTCTCTCCCTGCCTGAAAGGAATGTCCATCATCACCTGCCGGTAGAGCTGATCCCTTTTAAGTGTATACACTCCTCAACATGAGTAATTGCTCTGTTGACATGACTGGAATGGACACTCGCGCGCAGACTGTACACACACACACACTCCTGCCAGGCCCAGATTTACATTTTTTTATGCAAGTGGAGAAAGGGATAAATCTGTTGGAGGCATCAGATAGCGTGCTGATACGATATGACTCCACATCCAGACCAATGGTGCTTTACCTTCGAGACCTCACTGATCCCTTGAAAACCATTCAACTTCTCAGTGTGTGTGTGTGTGTGTGTGTGTGTATACACACTTCTACGTGCCAGCGGGCTACTAACCAGGGTGACGTCACAGACAAAAGGTGTTTCCAAAAGCTTGTCTTTAGTGTCAGCCACATCTTACACAAACGTTGTAGCAGTAGCTTCAGTTTGATTCCTATGACATGAACTGTTCTCAGCCAATTAATTGTCTATTTCTTGAACTGCGTTGTTGGTCAAGGGCTTGTAAAGTAAGAATTTCATGGTATGATACCTGTTGAATTCGGGACATGTGACTAATACAATTTGATTTGATACGGAATGCTTGCTGGATTGTTCAGGGAGAGCGTAGATATTGATGTGAGTCTTAGCTGGGCTTGAACCAGCGATCCTGCATATAACAGAGGGAATATGTGTTTGGTGCAAATTTAGAAATTATCCTTTCTAGCTGGCAATGGTGAAAAGCGTGAACCGGAGAAAGCCAGCATTGTGTTTATTGACAACCTGCTGTTTGACAAGAAGAGGATACGAAAAGGCTTCTCTGTGGCCTTAACATTGAAACCCTTTCAACAAAGATCCTGATGTGTTGCCAGAGGTGGTAATGCGTTCACATCCAGGAAGGCTCCAGAAGCACATTGTGTTGCAGCATGGGAGGCTTCCCTGGCCTGGCTCGGTCTGCTCTCCCAACTAGGGATCTGCTTGATTTGGCTGATTATTCAGAGAGACGACAGTATGGTGTTCAGGAGGATGTGGGGTCTGTGCGTGTGTCTGCTCTCCCAACTAGGGATCTGTTTGATTTGGCTGATTGTTCACAGAGAGACGACAGTATGGTGTTCAGGAGGATGTGGGGTCTGTGCGTGTGTCTGCTCTCCCAACTAGGGATCTGTTTGATTTGGCTGATTGTTCACAGAGAGACGACAGTATGGTGTTCAGGAGGATGTGGGGTCTGTGCGTGTGTTTGATTTGGCTGATTGTTCACAGAGAGACGATAGTATGGTGTTCAGGAGGATGTGGGGTCTGTGCGTGTGTGTGCGCATGTTTTCTTTCTCTCTCATTCTGGGAGGCACTACAGTTGGAACTCAAAGTGCTGAAATCTGACATCGTTACCCACATAAAAAAATACTATAGTGTATTCTATGGTAGGAATACTATAGCATTCACTTTAGTGTTTTTCTGGACTAAATACTGTAGTAATTTGTATTATGTACTATAGTAATTACTGTAGTGTTTTTTCAGAATGTAGTATACTCTAATATTTACTGTAGTGTTTTTGGTGACATTGCTGTAGTATTTACTAAAGTGTTTGTTTTATTTTCTTTGACATTGGGTGGGGGGCTTTCTCCTTGAGGAATAACTACCGGAAAAATACTTAAAGAGCACATTTCCATAACCTGTAGGTAGGACTGTGATCTGAACCAGGGAGTTCAGCAATTCTGATCTTTTATGTAACATGTAGATAACACAATATACTGTCTGTACTTGATATGTACATTTCTTACTTACAGGTACCACAAATTGGGATATGGGGGAATGGACTGGATATATGCAAATTAAATACTGCAGTGGTTTTGCAGACTGCAAATTTTTTGCCAACATTTATGTAGTATTTACTAGAGTGTTTTTGTGTGGATAATACAGCGGTATTTACTATAGTATACAACAGCATACTACAAGTATACTAGGTTTAAGGTTAGGGAAAATAGGATTTGGAATCAATTCTTTGGTCCCCACAAGCATAGTAAAAGAAACTTCTCAAAATAGTCATTTAGAGTTTTTAAATTGTATAGAAATGCAGTAAATTAGTTTAAACTTTAACATTTCTTGGATGGGGTTTGGAATGAAAATAGTTCAGCACACCGCTGCATGTTTACACTGACTGATTTCGCTCCAGCCATTACCATGAGCCTGTCCTCCCCAATTAAAGTGCCACCAGCCTCCTGTGGTGTGGGTGGATGGGCGGATGTGCTTTTGAGAGAGAGAGTGAAATGTATGTGTGTGAGTGGGCTCGGTCTCCGCTCTCCAAGAATCTTACAAAACAAATAGCAGGGAAAAGACAGAGGAGAGGGAGAGAAAAGGGAGAGAGAAAGAGAGAGTGAGAGAGAGGGAGAGCGAGAGAGGTAGAGAGAGAGGGAGAGTCAAGACACATCCAAATCCTAGAAACAGCTGACCTGATTCACAACACATTCAGGAGGGTTCAAAGACTTCTAGTTTTCAAAGAAAGAGGTCCACTTGAGAAACACCTAGAAGGGGAATGATTGTATCACCTGCAATAAATGTCCAACTCTGGGTGGTGTGGTGCTGGATACGCTTTTGTGTGGAGGTTCTAATGCCTACATGAAGACATACTGTACAACAGCACAGCACCTCTGTCTTCAACCTCAGCAGATTCACCCTCATATTAATCTGGTCTTATTTGTTCAACAAATGAGGGAATACAGAGACAGCTGAGTGGATGAGGGGTTAGAGAGACAGCTGGGTGGATGAGGGGTTAGAGAGACGGAGGGGTCGATGAGGGTTAGAGAGACGGAGGGGTGGATGAGGGGTTAGAGAGACAGCTGGGTGGATGAGGGGTTAGAGAGACAGCTGAGTGGATGAGGGGTTAGAGAGACAAAGGGGTGGATGAGGGGTTAGAGAGACAAAGGGGTGGATGAGGGGTTAGAGAGACAGCTGGGTGGATGAGGGGTTAGAGCAACGGAGGGATGGATGAGGGTTAGAGAGACGGAGGGGTGGATGAGGGGTTAGAGAGACAGCTGGGTGGATGAGGGGTTAGAGAGACGGAGGGGTGGATGAGGGGTTAGAGAGACGGAGGGGTGGATGAGGGGTTAGAGAGACGGAGGGGTGGATGAGGGGTTAGAGAGACGGCTGGGTGGATGAGGGGTTAGAGAGACGGAGGGGTGGATGAGGGGTTAGAAAGACGGAGGGGTGGATGAGGGGTTAGAGAGACAGCTGAGTGGATGAGGGGTTAGAGAGACTGAGGGGTGGATGAGGGGTTAGAGAGACAGCTGGGTGGATGAGGGGTTAGAGAGACGGAGGGGTGGATGAGGGGTTAGAGAGATGGAGGGGTGGATAAGGGTTAGAGAGACAGCTGGGTGGATGAGGGGTTAGAGAGACGGAGGGGTGGATGAGGGGTTAGAGAGACGGAGGGGTGGATAAGGGTTAGAGAGACAGCTGGGTGGATGAGGGGTTAGAGAGACGGAGGGGTGGATAAGGGTTAGAGAGACAGCTGGGTGGATGAGGGGTTAGAGAGACGGAGGGGTGGATGAGGGGTTAGAGAGACGGAGGGGTGGATAAGGGTTAGAGAGACAGCTGGGTGGATGAGGGGTTACAGAGACGGAGGGGTGGATGAGGGGTTAGAGAGACAGCTGAGTGGATGAGGGGTTAGAGAGACACTTGGGTGGATGAGGGGTTAGAGAGACGGAGGGGTGGATAAGGGTTAGAGAGACAGCTGGGTGGATGAGGGGTTAGAGAGACGGAGGGGTGGATGAGGGGTTAGAGAGACAGGTGGGTGGATGTGGGGTTAGGGAGATGGAGGGGTGGATGAGGGTTAGAGAGACAGAGGGTGGATGAGGGGTTAGAGAGACAGCTGGGTGGATGAGGGGTTAGAGAGACGGAGGGGTGGATGAGGGTTAGAGAGACAGAGGGGTGGATGAGGGGTTAGAGAGACAGCTGGGTGGATGAGGGGTTAGAGAGACAGCTGGGTGGATGAGGGGTTAGAGAGACGGAGGGGTGGATGAGGGGTTAGAGAGACAGCTGGGTGGATGAGGGGTTAGAGAGACGGAGGGGTAGATGAGGGGTTAGAGAGACGGAGGGGTGGATGTGGGGTTAGAGAGATGGAGGGGTGGATGAGGGGTTAAAGAGGCAGCTGGGTGGATGAGGGGTTAGAGATACGGAGGGGTGGATGACGGGTTAGAGAGACGGCTGGGTGGATGAGGGGTTAGAGAGACAGCTGGGTGGATGAGGGGTTAGAGAGACAGCTGGGTGGATGAGGGTTTAGAGAGACAGCTGGGTGGATGAGGGGTTAGAGAGACAGCTGGGTGGATGAGGGGTTAGAGAGACAGCTGGGTGGATGAGGGGTTAGAGAGACAGAGGGGTGGATGAGGGTTTAGAGAGACAGCTGGGTGGATGAGGGGTTAGAGAGGCAGCTGGGTGGATGAGGGGTTAGAGATACGGAGGGGTGGATGAGGGGTTAGAGAGACGGCTGGGTGGATGAGGGGTTAGAGCAACGGAGGGGTGGATGAGGGTTAGAGAGACGGAGGGGTGGATGAGGGGTTAGAGAGACAGCTGGGTGGATGAGGGGTTAGAGAGACGGAGGGGTGGATGAGGGGTTAGAGAGACGGAGGGGTGGATGAGGGGTTAGAGAGACGGCTGGGTGGATGAGGGGTTAGAGAGACGGAGGGGTGGATGAGGGGTTAGAAAGACGGAGGGGTGGATGAGGGGTTAGAGAGACAGCTGAGTGGATGAGGGGTTAGAGAGACAGCTGGGTGGATGAGGGGTTAGAGAGATGGAGGGGTGGATGAGGGGTTAGAGAGACAGCTGAGTGGATGAGGGGTTAGAGAGACTGAGGGGTGGATGAGGGGTTAGAGAGACAGCTGGGTGGATGAGGGGTTAGAGAGACGGAGGGGTGGATGAGGGGTTAGAGAGACGGAGGGGCGGATAAGGGTTAGAGAGACAGCTGGGTGGATGAGGGGTTAGAGAGACGGAGGGGTGGATGAGGGGTTAGAGAGACGGAGGGGTGGATAAGGGTTAGAGAGACAGCTGGGTGGATGAGGGGTTAGAGAGACGGAGGGGTGGATAAGGGGTTAGAGAGACAGCTGGGTGGATGAGGGGTTAGAGAGACGGAGGGGTGGATGAGGGGATGAGGGGGGGTGGATGAGGGGTTAGACGGAGGGGTGGATAAGGGTTAGAGAGACAGCTGGGTGGATGAGGGGTTACAGAGACGGAGGGGTGGATGAGGGGTTAGAGAGACAGCTGAGTGGATGAGGGGTTAGAGAGACACTTGGGTGGATGAGGGGTTAGAGAGACGGAGGGGTGGATAAGGGTTAGAGAGACAGCTGGGTGGATGAGGGGTTAGAGAGACGGAGGGGTGGATGAGGGGTTAGAGAGACAGGTGGGTGGATGTGGGGTTAGAGAGACGGAGGGGTGGATGAGGGTTAGAGAGACAGAGGGTGGATGAGGGGTTAGAGAGACAGCTGGGTGGATGAGGGGTTAGAGAGACGGAGGGGTGGATGAGGGTTAGAGAGACAGAGGGGTGGATGAGGGGTTAGAGAGACAGCTGGGTGGATGAGGGGTTAGAGAGACAGCTGGGTGGATGAGGGGTTAGAGAGACGGAGGGGTGGATGAGGGGTTAGAGAGACAGCTGGGTGGATGAGGGGTTAGAGAGACGGAGGGGTAGATGAGGGGTTAGAGAGACGGAGGGGTGGATGTGGGGTTAGAGAGATGGAGGGGTGGATGAGGGGTTAAAGAGGCAGCTGGGTGGATGAGGGGTTAGAGATACGGAGGGGTGGATGACGGGTTAGAGAGACGGCTGGGTGGATGAGGGGTTAGAGAGACAGCTGGGTGGATGAGGGGTTAGAGAGACAGCTGGGTGGATGAGGGTTTAGAGAGACAGCTGGGTGGATGAGGGGTTAGAGAGACAGCTGGGTGGATGAGGGGTTAGAGAGACAGCTGGGTGGATGAGGGGTTAGAGAGACAGAGGGGTGGATGAGGGTTTAGAGAGACAGCTGGGTGGATGAGGGGTTAGAGAGGCAGCTGGGTGGATGAGGGGTTAGAGATACGGAGGGGTGGATGAGGGGTTAGAGAGACGGCTGGGTGGATGAGGGGTTAGAGAGACGGCTGGGTGGATGAGGGTTTTCGAGAGACAGCTGGGTGAATGAAAGGATAGAGAGGAAGAGTGTTGGCTGGTGTATAGGAAGGACTAATGAAACAGCATGAGTGTGATTATGGTGAGTGATGTTGTTTACTCTCATTTCCATCTGGCATATTTGCTCATGCATAGCTAGGTGGAAAACCAAACCGTTGTTTACCTTTCAGCCCGTGACTGAGGAGGGCCAGCCCCATACCAAGGTCTCATGAACCAGGCCGCCAACACTGGAGGTGCTTATATCACTTACCAGCTTACTCTCTCTCCATAGGGACAGTGGGGTAAATTGAGCCAAAGGATTAGTTAAACCACCCCTTGTTTCTAGGAAACCATACACAAAATGAATCAGGTGACCAAATATTTAGGAAGATGTCATCATTTCATGTCTGTGAAGGAAGAAACCACATGGAAAAGTGTTAAGCGAGTTAGGTAATTTTTCGGGGGGGATTTCACAAAGGAAAATGTATCGTGTTCATACGTTTCATCATGCTTTTATCTAAACCTAAGTAGATCGTTTTAAGATGGTTTTATACATTAGTTGGGGTCTGTATAAACTACAATATGAGGTCCTAAACCTGGAATGAAAGTGCATCCTTGTATGTGTATAAGTTGAGGATAATTATTACATTTTAAACGCCAACCCATCCACCCCAACCGACTTTAGTTTTTGCCTTAAGTAACCTTCGGTCTTATGTAACCATACCCAACGTAACATATCATACTAATCAGTATCCAGGAATTGCATTTAGTATGTTACGTCTAATCTATGAGACCAGGCTGATACACAACATTCTGAATGTGTGTAGATATCTTTGTTAGAAAGAATAGTACATTTCTGTTGATTTAGTGATGCTGAATGTAAAAAATGGCTCAACTTACCCCACCAGCCCTTACTCTGGTTTTTATCCCTCTGTCTTCTGAGACAACCATCTGGTTATGTGAAGATTGGCTCCAGCAAGTTAGTCTTTAAGATGATGTACATTTTATCTTTATTTAAGAACAAATTGTTATTTTCAATGACAGCCTATGAACAGTGGTTAACTGCCTTGTTCAGGGGTAGAATGACAGATCTTTACCTTGTCAGCTCAGAGATTCGATCTTGCAACCTTCCGGTTACTAGTCCAACACTCTAACCACTAGGCTACTTTCCGCCCCATGTGTTTATGGTGAAGATGACTGAATGCTGTCCTTCCGTTTGGTTTATACACTACAAAAAGATGTGGACACCTTTTCGTCAAACATCTCATTCCAAAATCATGGGCATTAATATGGAGTTGGTCCCCCCTTTGCTGCCACAACAGCCACCACTCTTCTGGGAAGGATTTCCACTAGATTTTGGAACATTGCTGCAGGGACTTGCTTCCATTCAGCCTCAAGAGCATTAGTGAGGTCGGGCACTGATGTTGGGTGATTAGGCCTGGCTCACAGTCGGCAATCCAATTCATTCTAAATGTGTTCGATAGGGTTGGGGTCAGGGCTCTGTGCAGGCCAGTCAACTTCTTCCACACCAATCTCAACAAACCATTTCTGTATGGACCTTGCTTTGTGCACAGGGGCATTGTCATACTGAAACAGGAAAGGTCCTTCCCCAAACTGTTACCACAAAGTTGGAAGCACAGAATCGTCTAGAATATCATTGTATGCTGTAGAGTTATGATTTCCCTTCACTGGAACTAAATGACCTAGCTCAAACCATGAAAAACAGCCCCAGATCATTATTCTTCTTCCACCAAACTTTTCAGTTGGCACTATGCATTCGGGTAGGTAGTGTTCTCCTGGCATTCGCCAAACCTAGATGCGTCCGCCAGACTGCCAGTTGGTGAGGCGTGATTCGTCACTCCAGAGAACGCGTTTCACCTGCTCCAGAGTGCAATGGCTGTGAGCTTTACACCACTCCAACTGAGGCTTGGCATTACGCAAGGCAATCTTATATTATGGAACCATTTTCTTGTTGTTTAAATTTACAGACAGCCAGGGCCCACTTCAAAACTCAGAAAAAAATCAAATAAAAAGTAAAGTACAAATACAATACTTAACATACTCCAAAACAATATTTAACATACTTTTCCTTAGTTACTTTACACCACTGCACACACACACACACACACACACACACACACACACACACACACACACACACACACACACACACACACACACACACACACACACACACACACACACACACACACACACACACACACACACACACACACACACACACACACACACACACAACAGTTCAATACTTTCACGTGTATTTGGGAGTGTTGGTGAACACAAGATTCTGTTCATCCAAGATTACAACATTTGATTGCACACAGCCGCTTTGCCTGTATTCTCTCCAAGAGGAAAGGTCTCATTTTACCTCCATCACTACCTCCCTCCCCCTCTCTCCATCCTTCAATACCTCCCTCCCTCCTTTCATCCCTCACTACCTCCCTCTCTCCATCTCTGTCTCTCTCATCTCAACTACCTCTCCAGTTCTCTTTCACATGACAAAGAGAGGGAATGAATGACATGAGAGGCAGGAGTAGTGAAGAGAATGGCTCTAAAGCTTGTAAACACTTTGGAATTTGCTAATATTCTACCCATTCACAAACAGAGAAGAGAAGAGGAGAGGAGAGGAGAGGAGAGGAGAGGAGAGGAGAGAAGAGGAGAGGAGAGAGAGGAGAGAAGAGGAGAGGAGAGGTTGATTCTTTCTTCCATCTCCTCATCTCCACACACACACACACACACACACACACACACACACACACACACACACACACACACACACACACACACACACACACACACACACACACACACACACACACACACACACACACACACACACACACACACACACACACACACACACACACACACACACACACACACACAACAAGTGTACACCACTCACATAAGCACACCCCGATATACAGAGCACAACAGAGAGTGCCTGAAATGTGAACATGAACACGTTTATGAGGGAGTGCTCACTGTTTTTAACAACTCTACCTCTCTCTTCCTCTTGCTCATCTTCTCTCTTTCTCTCTGAGGCTGAGAGTAAAACCAAACTGGAGAAACCTTAGCCTGGGTTTCAGGGGTTCGGTGGATCACCAATTAAAAGAGAGTATTTATGCACATCCAAACATGGCACAGCAGCTTGACAAAAACTGGCCGAGAAAAGACAGTGATCGATCTTAGTTATGTAATACCTGAGAAATAACATTTTGCTTCTAATGTTGTTGCTGTTTCAGTAAGCTTCAATAATTAATTAGTGGGAAGAGATGTGGAGTTCAGGGTGAAGCCATGGGGCTGTGTTTCAGGGTGGAGCCATGGGGCTGTGTTTCAGGGTGGAGCTATGGGGCTATGTTTCAGGGTGGAGCGTTTGGGCTCTGTTTTAGGGATCAGCCTCAACTCAGCCTGCTTCTCTGCCACCCACTTAGTGATGTCATATCTATGGCCTCTCCACAGCCGCCGCCCCCCACACACACACACACACGCACTCACATGTACACAAAGACAGAAACCTCAGCCACCGCCCACTGCGTGACAATACGTATGCTGGCTCTGTTGTAATCACAGTACAGTAAAAACTCACATGGTTTCCACTTCAGGCACCAAACCACACACTCTCTCATGTATGGGGTGCTTTTTCACTTTCTTTTTCACTCATTTTCTCTTTAGGGATGCCAAAGACTTTGTTCCAAAGCCAGATGTTCCTGTCTTTCTACCCTACACAACCAGAGGAATCTAGCCCTGCTTGACCCAGATTTTGGCCTTGACTGATAACTAGACTGAATCTGATTCTTAATTTAGAGATTACATGTGTGTTTATTTGCATTTTCAGGTTCATGGATGGAGACACAAATGTTCTTTGATATTTAATTCATTTGAGGTATTTCAGTTCAATGTCACTCTTGGAGTCACGGCCGTCGAAGGAAGTGGACCAAAGTGCAGCATTGGTGAGCGTACATTTATCTTTTTATTTAAAATGTCGCCAACAAAACAAGAAACGAAAACAACCATGAAGCTTACAGGGCTAAGTGACACAAACAAGGTAACTACCCACACTGAAAGGAGGGAAAAAGGGCTACCAAAGTATGATTCCCAATCAGAGACAACGATAGACAGCTGTCCCTGATTGAGAACCATACCTGGCCAACACATAGAAACAAAAGGACATAGAATGCCCACACAAATCACACCCTGACCAAACCAAAAAGAGACATAAAACAGGCTCTCTAAGGTCAGGGCGTGACACTTGGCTTAATGTCTCTTTTATGGTGCAATATAAATCAGCTTCACGTCACAGAGATATTGTTTTATTGTTAACACCAGACAAATTCACAGGGCGATATTTCAAATGCACCTTCAATACAGTTTTGTTAAAGCAATGTTTCCATTTAGCAAGCAGGCTGCAGGCACCACCCTGTAAGGAAGAACAGCGTAATCTCTCTCTCGGTTCTAACCATAGCAGTGCTAATGTCTAATATGGAGCCATTATACCACTTAAGACACATTCCCCATCTGACAGGGTGTCTCGGCTGCCTCTCTCATACTTAATACACACGAGCACATTTGAAGATACAGTACTACAAGGCACGGAAGCACATTTACTCAAACGTACACACAGAACACACATACACACACTACATTAGCTCTGTTTAAACAACTTATTCCTGCTCAGGGTCTGTGCTGAAGCCTTGATGTTTCAGTGGAGCCGTGCAGGCACATCCGGAACCTCTCAGCGTTTGGTTTGGGTTCCAGAGGGACTAAGACTCTGAGACCCCAGATTCCTGTCTGTAGTATGCACTCTGCTCCACACACCAGGCACAGTGACTAGTACCCACACTGTAGATGCATGCAGGTATGCGCAGATATACACACACACACACACACACACACACACACACACACACACACACACACACACACACACACACACACACACACACACACACACACACACACACACACACACACACACACACACACACACACACACACACACACACACACATTGTTGTTAGAGGCTTTGAGACCTAGTAACCGCCTTTCAGGGACTGCTCAGTGGGACCTCACAGGACCACATTACATTTTTATCTATACAAGATATACCATTCAAGGTTCAGACCGGGTTTAGGGAAACAATAACACAACTCTGGTTTGATTGATTAATTCATTTGGACAATTTGTGAAGCTATTCCATGACTATATTGAAACAAAAATACATATGTAGCTCCAGTAGATTGAGTGTGGTGAAGAACAAAACATAAAGCTGTAATCAACCTTATCCCATCTGGTGTTTAAACAAACATACACATATGATGTCATGTGTCCCATATTCCACTCCCCTTCTCTATCACTCCATATCCCTATGACACCACCTCCCCACCTCTATCCTACTCTGGTCCTGGGTTGAGTTACAATAACAGGGGCGCTGCCTGGTGTGGGAGGCAAGCTAGTCACCTCTAGGTGTGGGAGGGATTACCTTCCTGAGATCCAAGAGTCAACTGTCTGACAAGGAGTGACAACCTAGCTTTCCGCTCTAGAAGTCCACTGTTGTAAGCATGGTATCAAATTCTGGTACAACAGGTCGGCATACAAGCAACATGGGGATCATATCCTTTCCAATAATGGGAAAGAGGCATAGAAGACAAGGAAAGGAAGCAATTTTACTGAGACCCACCCAGAGTGCTTGACGATGCAACATCTGTCTCCAGAAGGTAAACCTTGCTTTAGTCAGAGTAAATTGCTCCCATATATACGTTCCCCAGCGCACCACAGCAGTGCATTTCAGTTCCTATGAGGACAGCAGTTGTAAAAAAGAAACATGGTTACAGATGTTCCAATTAGAGCCTACAAAATGACAACTTTGTCTGCTGGTCTCAGCCTATGCTTAAGCCTGGCTGTCCTGCTTCCTATTGAGGGGTTCAGTCAATGCTGCTCTGCCGTGCCACACCACAAACAGCTCTCTCTCTCTCTCTCTCTCTCTCTCTCTCTCTCTCTCTCTCTCTCTCTCTCTCTCTCTCTCTCTCTCTCTCTCTCTCTCTCTCTCTCTCTCTCTCTCTCTCTCTCTCTCTCTCTCTCTCACAGTGCCTTCGGAAAGTATTCAGACACCTTGACCTTGTCCACATTTTGTTACATTACAAGGAACCCTCCGCTACGGGTCCGCTGTCAAACGACCACCCCTCATCACTGTCAACCGATCACCAAAACACTTCTGCGAGCAGGCCTTTCTAATCGACCTGGCCCGGGTATCCTGGAAGGATATTGACCTCATCCCGTCAGTTGAGGATGCCTGGTCATTCCTTAAAAGTAACTTCCTCACCATCTTAGATAAGCATGCTGCATTCAAAAAATGCAGAACTAAGAACAGATATAGCCCTTGGTTCACTCCAGACCTGACTGCCCTCGACCAGCACAAAAACATCCTGTGGCGGACTGCAATAGCATCGAATAGTCCCCACGATATGCAACTGTTCAGGGAAGTCAGGAACCAATACACGCAGTCAGTCAGGAAAGCAAAGGCCAGCTTTTTCAAGCAGAAATTTGCATCCTGTAGCTCGAACTCCAAAAAGTTCTGAGACACTGTAAACTCCATGGAGAACAACAGCACCTCCTCCCAGCTGCCCACTGCACTGAGGCTAGGTAACACGGTCACCACCAATAAATCCATGATAATCGAAAACTTCAACATGCCATGCCTTCCTCGTGGCTACTCCAACCTCGGCCAACAGACAGTACTGTGCAGCCGTCTTTATCGACCTGGCCAAAGCTTTTGACTCTGTCAATCATCATATTCTTATCGGCAGACTCAGTAGCCTCGGTTTTTCTAATGACTGCCTTACTTGGTTCACCAACTACTTTGCAGACAGAGTTCAGTGTGTCAAATCGGAGGGCATGTTGTCTGATCCTCTGGCAGTCTCTATGGGGGTGCCACAGGGTTCAATTCTCGGACCGGCTCTTTTATCTGTATATATCAATGGTGTTGCTCTTGCTGTGGGCGATTCCCTGATCCAATTCTACACAGACGACACCATTCTGTATACCTCTGGCCCTTCCTTGGACACTGTGCTATCTAACCTCCAAAAGAGCTTCAATGCCATACAACACTCCTTCCGTGGCCTCCAACTGCTCTTAAACGCTAGTAAAACCAAATGCATGCTTTTCAACCGTTCGCTGCCTGCACCCGCACGCCCAACTAGCATCACGACCCTGGATGGTTCCAACCTAGAATATGTGTCTTGGCTAGACTGTAAACTCTCCTTCCAGACTTATATCAAACATCTCCAATCTAAAATCAAATCTAGAGTCAGCTTTCTATTTCACAACAAAGCCTCCTTCACTCACGCCGCCAAACTTACCCTAGTAAAACTGACTATCCTACCGATCCTCGACTTTGGTGATGTCATCTACAAAATAGCCTCCAATACTCTACTCAGCAAACTGGATGCAGTTTATCACAGTGCCATCCGTTTTGTTACTAAAGCACCTTATACCACCCACCACTGCGACCTGTATGTTCTAGTCAGCTGGCCCTCACTACATATTCGTCGCCAGACCCACTGGCTCCAGATCATCTACAAGTCCATGCTAGGCAAAGCTCCGCCTTATCTCAGTTCACTGGTCACGATGGCAACACCCACCCGTAGCACGCGCTCCAGCAGGTGTATCTCACTGATCATCCCAAAAGCCAACACCTCATTTGGCCGCCTTTCGTTCCAGTTCTCTGCTGCCTGTGACTGGAACAAATTGCAAAAATCGCTGAAGTTGGAGACTTTTATCTCTCTCACCAACTTTAAACATCTGCTATCTGAGCAGCTAACCGATCGCTGCAGCTGTACATAGTCCATTGGTAAATAGCCCACCCTATTTACCTACCTCATCCCCATACTGTTTTTATTTATTTACTTTTCTGCTCTTTTTGCACACCAATATCTCTACCTGCACATGACCATCTGATCTTTATCACTCCAGTGTTAATCTGCTAAATAGTAATCATTCGCCTACCTCCTCATGCTTTTTGCACACAATGTATATACTCTTCTTTTTTATACTGTGTTATTGACTTGTTTATTGTTTACTCCATGTGTAACTCTGTGTTGTTGTCTTTTCACACTGCTATGCTTTATCTTGGCCAGGTCGCAGTTATAAATGAGAACTTGTTCTCAACTAGCCTACCTGGTTAAATAAAGGTGAAATATATATATATTTTTTTAAATACAGCTTTATTCTAAAATTGATGAAATCATTTTTTTCTCTCATCAATCTACACACAATACCACATAATGATGCATTTTTTTGTTGTTGCAAATTTAGAAAATATAAAAACCAGGAAATAGAACATTTACATAAGTATTCAGAACATTGACTCAGTACTTTGTTGAAGCACCTTTGACAGCAATTACAGCCTCGAGTCTTCTTGCGTATGACATTACAATCCTGGCACACATGTATTTGGGGAGTTTCTCATACAGTCAAATTTACCACAGGTGAACTCCAATCAAGTTGTAGAAACATCTTAAGGATGATTAATGGGAACAGGATGCACCTGAGCTCAATTTTGACCCTCACAATAAAGGGTCTCTGAATACTTATGAAAATAAGGTATTTCTGACGGTTATTTTTAATACATTTCTAAAAATGTATAAAAAACTTTTTTGCTTTGTCATTATGGGGTATTGTAGAATAATCCATTTTAGAATAAGGCTGTAAATGTAACAAAATATGGAAAAAGTCAATGGGTCTAAATACTTTCCGAATACACTGTAGGTGGATGATGCATGACTACTTGCCATGCCACTGTTTCTCTATGCAATCTCCATAGAGAAACAGTAGCAATAGAATGGACCCTACTGAAGAGCTCAGTAACTTTCAACAAGGCACCGTCATAGGATGCCACCTTTTCAACAAGTCAGGTCGTCAAATTTCTGACCTGCTGGAGTTGCTCTAGTCAGCTGTAAGTGCTGTTACTGTGAAGTGAAAACATCTAGGAGCAACAACGGCTCAGCAGTGAAGTGGTACGCCACACAAGGTCACAGAACAGGACCGCAGAGTGCTGAAGCGCGTAGAGCGTAAAAATCATCTGTCCTCGGTTGCAACGGTTGCAACACTTACTACGGAGTTCCAAACGTCCTCTGGAAGCAACATCAGCACAGGAACTCTCCATTGGGAACTTCATGAATTGGGTTTCCATGGAGTGGTGTGAAGACCGCGGCCATTGGCAGCAATGTTTCACCATCTGGTGGAAAGCCTCTCCAGAAGAGTGGAGGCTGTTATAGTAGCAAAGGGGGGGACCAACTCCATATTAATACGCAGGATTTTGAAATGAGATGTTCAACGTGCAGGTGTCCCCAAACCTTTGGTCATGTAGTGTATTTTCAGACTTTGTATACACCAAACCACTTTACATTAGCTGTTCTAACACCAATCAATTGAGTACTGGTCGATAAAAACACGTTGACCCTAAATATTGACCAAAATTCATTTTTGAATTTAGGTCAATCTAATGGTGCATCTACATTCAGCTACAGTCAGATACAATCAGCTACAGTCAGATACAATCAGATACAATCAGCTACAGTCAGATACAGTCATCTACAATCAGCTATAGTCACATACAGTCAAATACAATCAGCTACAGTCAGCTACAGTCTGATACAGTACCTTCAGAAGTATTCATACCCCTTTACTATTTCTACATTTTGTTATGTTTAAAGCCTGAATTCAAAAAATATTAAATTGCGATTTTCTGTCACTGGCCTGCACAAAATACTCTACAATGTCACAGTGGAATCACATTTTTTCAAAATGTTTATAAATTCATTAAAAATGAAAAGCTGTAATGTCTTGAGTCAGTAAGTATTCAACCCCTTTGTTATGGCCAACTAAATAAGTTCAGGAATAAAAATTTGCTTAAACAAGTTGCATGAACTTACTCTGTGTGCAATAATAGTGTTTATTTAACCTGGTTTTTGAATCGCTATCTCATCTCGGTACCCCACAAGTACAATTATCTGCAAGGTCCCTCAATCGAGCAATGAATTTCAAATACAGATTCAACTACAAAGACCAGGGAGGTTTCCCAATGCCGCAAGGAAGGACACCTACTGGTAGATGGGTATAAAATTAAAACAAACAGACATTGAATATCCCTTTGAGCATGGTGAAGTTATTAATTACACTTTCCCTACCCCAGAGTGTAATGTGGAATTTAGACAACAGGCATCCTTCCCAAATCAATTAACGGAGAGGAAGGGAAACGCTTAGGGAGAAAACTGATGATGGATCAACAACATTGTAGTTATTACTCCATAACACTAACCTAATTGACACAGTGAAAAGAAGGAAGCCTATACAGATTCAAATAATCAAAAACATGCATCCTGTTTGCAACAAGGCACTAAAGTTATACTGCAAAGAATGTGGCAAAACAATTTACTTTTGTCCTGAATACAAAGTGTTATGTTTGGGGCAAATTCAATACAACGCATAATTCTAGCCATCGCCGATCAACTTTTCATTTTCCATTTGTTTTGTCTTTGTTTTCTACACACCTTGTTTCTATTTCCCAATTACATGTTCATTATTTAACCCTCTTCTTCCCCCATGTTTGTGTGAGTGTTTGTATATAATGTTCAGGTCGTTACTTGTTGGCTGGTATTGTTTGCAGGGTTTGTTATTACACCCTATATTTACGAGTGACCGGTAATTTCATGCACCTTTAGCATTTCTTTTATACTGGTGCTGTTCGTAGAATAAATAACTTTGTACACTCATCTCTGCTCTCCTGCGCCTGATTCCATGCACCAGTTACCCACAGCCTGACAACTCTAGATATTTTCAATCATAGTGGTGGCTGCATCCTTTTATGGTATGTTTGTAATTGTTAAGGACTTGTGAGTTTTTCAGCATAAAAAGAAATGGCCTGAGCACAAAGTACAGGCAAAATCCTAGAGGAAAACCTGGTTCAGTCTGCTTTCTACCAGACACTGGGAGATGAATTCACCTTTCAGCAGGACAATGCCACATCTACACTGGAGTTGCTTACCCAGAAGACACTGAATGTTTCCGAGTGGCCAATTGGCCGAGTTACAGTTTTGACTTAAATCTGCTTGAAAATGTATGGCAAGACCTGAAAATGGTTGTCTAGCAATGATCAATAACTAATTTGATAGAGCTTGAAGCATTTTGAAAAGAATAATGGGGAAATGTTGCACAATCCAGGTGTGGAAAGCTCTTAGACATTTACCCAGAAAGACTTATAAAAAGTATTGACTCAGGGGTATGCATACTTATGTGAATGAGATATGTACAGTATGTATTTCATAATACATGTGGAAATATACAAATAAATAACTTGTTTTCACTTTGTCATTATGGGCATTGTGTGTAAAAAAAATCTAAGTACTGAATTTGAATTCAGGCTGTCACACAACAAACTGTGGAATAAGTCAAGGGGCACGAATACTTTCTGAAGGCAATGTATGGATTTGGGCAGGGTAAACTGATCCGAACAAACAGCAAATGAGGCACAAGCAATTGCCTACATTTGAGAATATGCTGTGGGGCGCTGAGCCAATGGTATCCGACAATATCCGGCTTCGCTGGCGAAGAGGGAAATTCAGATTGTGTCACTACAAAGGAGTATATTTTCTGACAGTGAATTTGAACATACAGGTTGGTAATTTAATGTCACTGACAGCATATTAAATGTTGATATTATGACTGCCTGTCTTAGGATAGTGTGTAGATACTGTTGAAACAAATTGAACTGGTATTCTACAGTATGCCTTCTTTGATAGGGAAAGCATTAGCCAAAGCAATTCAATGATGGCTAATGAATGTGGTATCATTTTGACGACTCATAATGTATTTTCTACCTTAGACTACACCACACAGATAGGCTAAGTCCTCTCTTGTTGAGTGTGTTTTGTGTGTCAACGGCAGGAGGACTTCACATGAGACAAGAGCGGCTGTGTTTACGTCTCAACGTGAGAACATGAAATACTGACATCTTGTGGTAAGTAGCTCATGGGTATTGCATTCCAATTGAAGTGCATTGATACAGTTCAGTTACAGTATGCACTTGTGGAATTTAGAATATTTTATACATTGCAATAAAACATAAAACGTCTTAGTTAGTCACTCCTCTAGTTACCTTATTAATAAAGGCAATTCTACAGTCCCCATTGAAAAGTTTCCTAACGTACAGTAACCTCAGAAGATATTAATACACCTTGACTTATTCCACATTGTGTTGTGTTACAGCCTGAATTCAAAATGATTTAAATCTGGGGTTTTTCACACATCAACACACAAAACCCCATAATGACAAAATTATTTAAATCTGGGGGGTTTTCACACATCAACACACAAAACCTCATAATGACAAAATGATTTAAATCTGGGTTTTTTTTCACACATCAACACACAAAACCCCATAATGACAAAATGATTTAAATCTGGGGTTTTTTCACACATCAACACACAAAATCCCATAATGACAAAATTATTTGAATCTGGGTTTTTTTCACACATCAACACACAAAACCCCATAATGACAAAATGATTTAAATCTGTTTTTTTTTCACACATCAACACACAAAACCCCATAATGAAAAAATGATTTAAATCTGGGTTTTTTTCACACATCAACACACAAAATCCCATAATGACAAAATGATTTAAATCTGGGGGGTTTTCACACATCAACACACACAACCCCATAATGACAAAATGATTTAAATCTGGGGGGTTTTCACACATCAACACACACAACCCCATAATGACAAAATGATTTAAATCTGGGGGGTTTTCACACATCAACACACAACACCCCATAATGACAAAATGATTTAAATCTGGGGGGTTTTCACACATCAACACACAAACCCCATAATGACAAAATTATTTAAATTATTTCAACATCAACACACAAAACCCCATAATGACAAAATGGGTTGTTTTTTCACACATCAAAATGATTTAAACACACAAAACCCCATAATGACAAAATGATTTAAATCTGGGTTTTTTTCACACATCAACACACAAAATCCCATAATGACAAAATTATTTGAATCTGGGTTTTTTTCACACATCAACACACAAAACCCCATAATGACAAAATGATTTAAATCTGTTTTTTTTCACACATCAACACACAAAACCCCATAATGACAAAAATTTAAATCTGGGTTTTTTCACACATCAACACACAAAATCCCATAATGACAAAATTATTTGAATCTGGGTTTTTTTCACACATCAACACACAAAACCCCATAATGACAAAATTATTTAAATCTGTTTTTTTTCACACATCAACACACAAAACCCCATAATGAAAAAATGATTTAAATCTGGGGTTTTTTCACACATCAACACACAAAATCCCATAATGACAAAATGATTTAAATCTGGGGGGTTTTCACACATCAACACACACATCCCCATAATGATAAAATGATTTAAATCTGGGGGGTTTTCACACATCAACACACAACACCCCATAATGACAAAATGATTTAAATCTGGGGGGTTTTCACACATCAACACACAACACCCCATAATGACAAAATTATTTAAATCTGGGGGGTTTTCACACATCAACACACAAAACCCCATAATGACAAAATTATTTAAATCTGGTTGTTTTTTTCACACATCAACACACAAAACCCCATAATTACAAAATGATTTAAATCTGGTTGTTTATTTCACACATCAACACACAACACCCCATAATGACAAAATTATTTAAATCTGGGGGGTTTTCACACATCAACACACAAAACCCCATAATGACAAAATGATTTAAATCTGGTTGTTTTTTTCACACATCAACACACAAAACCCCATAATTACAAAATGAAAACATGTTCTTAGAACGTTTTGCAAATGTATTGAAAATGAAAACAGAAATATTGTCACGCCCTGACCTTGAGGAGCCATGTCTGATCCGCAACTACAGAAAACGTTTGGATGAGGTTATTGCTGCCAAAGGAGAGTCCACCACTTATTAAATCCAAGTGTTGACATACATTTTCCACCCTACATTGTGAACGTTTAATAAATAAAAACATGAAAACGTGTAATTGTCTTTGTCTTATTACTTTCAGCAGACTCTGTTTGTCTATTGTTGTGACTTAGATGAAGATCAGATAAAATGTTATGTCCAATTTATGCAGAAATCCAGGTATTTCCAAAATGGTCACATACTTTTTCTTGCCACTGTAGCTCTGCTTAGTCTAATACAGTGACAACTAAAATATACCGAAAACAATTGGGTCCAATAAACATAAGCTAAATATGATGTGGCTGTCCATGGTTCTGATTTCTGTGTGTGGATAAACATTATTGCTTGCTATCCTAACTTCCGTTCATGGGCAACGTTAGCTAGTTAACATTAGCCTTCTACATCTAGCTACATGTTGAACTTCCATCCTCTCAGTCCAGGGGCACAACAATGTATGAATTTATGGTTAGTTCAGAATCACCGTTATAATCATTGGCCAGTACGGAGAATTAAGTAAAACCAGAAGTCCAAATCCTTATCTCCATCCGTGGCTAATTTAGGAAAGGCACAATTTTAGCTAGCTAGCTAGCCACCGGAGGACAACAACACAACAAGATGCAACAATTGAAGTTTTTCTGTCAATGTTGTATGCTCTCAATGGGGATTTTTTGGTTCACCAGGACCATTCACAGTTGAACTCGCTCAGTTTAGCTCAACACTGGTTGGCTAATGTGTATATTTTTTTGTCAAGGGAGGCCAGATGCTTGCTGGCTTCCCTTGCATTCAATGCTACGGGCGGCAACAATGTCATACTCATTTGGAGCAGACAGCATCAGATAGATGGCCGACACACATAGTGACAGAAGGGCCCTGTTTCACTCACTCGGATGCTTTCTCCTGTGAGATGCATTCAGCCTCTTGCGAATTGAAGGGAAATGATGACTGTTAAGGCAATGGAAGCCTGAGAGCATCTGGCCTCCCTTGACATCCAAGCATGGCTTCCATTGGCATCCATTACACGCCACTAAGGAAACCATGTATATTCAAGAAGAAACTACAGATTAAGAGGCTAGGCTAAATCCTGATGAAACTTTTGGATTGTATGTAAGGCTGTCTGTATGGGAAAATACTGCAGTACAGCCTATTGGAGAAAGGATGTGATGTTTCTTTGCTTGACAGATTTGACTATTTTGAAATAATTTCAACAATTGTATAATTGGAACGGTAAACTGTTCTCCACAAGCATATCTTAGAAAAAGTCTCTGGTGGTATAATGTGTGTGTATGTGTGTGTGAGCTGGTTGGGCATGCTATACTATACTCATCACCGAGCCATAGGGGCTTTCCAGCAGAGATAATGGCAAGACATTAAACAAGAGGAAGGAATATTGTTCCCTGGACCTTATATCTGTTATGCAGATAAATGAGGACCCAAAAGCGACTTAACAGAAACAGAGTCTTTATTCCAGTCTATAACAAAAACGATAATCCTGGATATTATCTCAGGTAAAGTCAAAACAGGAAAACTGAAATCCTCTCGTCAGTAGAGAGGAACGACTGGAGACGCGACCACAGACTGCAGGTCGCTTTGGGAAGGCGCAGGTGGTGGCACCGGGATCCTCATCTCTCCCAAGTGGTCATTCTCTCTTTCTCCCCTTACCCATCTGTCTATCGCCTCCTTTGAATTCCATGCTGTCACAGTTACTAGCCCTTTCAAGCTTAACATCCTTATCATTTATCGCCCTCCAGGTTCCCTCGGAGAGTTCATCAATGAGCTTGATGCCTTGATAAGCTCCTTTCCTGAGGACGGCTCACCTCTCACAGTTCTGGGCGACTTTAACCTCCCCACGTCTACCTTTGACTCTTTCCTCTCTGCCTCCTTCTTTCCACTCCTCTCCTCTTTTGACCTCACCCTCTCACCTTCCCCCCCTACTCACAAGGCAGGCAATACGCTCGACCTCATCTTTACTAGATGCTGTTCTTCCACTAACCTCATTGCAACTCCCCTCCAAGTCTCCGACCACTGCCTTGTATCCTTTTCCCTCTCGCTCTCATCCAACAGCTCCCACACTGCCCCTACTCGGATGGTATCGTGCCGTCCCAACCTTCGCTCTCTCTCCCCCGCTACTCTCTCCTCTTCCATCCTATCATCTCTTCCCTCCGCTCAAACCTTCTCCCACCTATCTCCTGATTCTGCCTCCTCAACCCTCCTCTCCTCCCTCTCTGCATCCCTTGACTCTCTATGTCCCCTATCCTCCAGGCCGGCTCGGTCCTCCCCTCCCGCTCCGTGGCTCGATGACTCATTGCGAGCTCACAGAACAGGGCTCCGGGCAGCCGAGCGGAAATGGAGGAAAACTCGCCTCCCTGCGGACCTGGCATCCTTTCACTCCCTCCTCTCTACATTTTCCTCCTCTGTCTCTGCTGCTAAAGCCACTTTCTACCACGCTAAATTCCAAGCATCTGCCTCTAACCCTAGGAAGCTCTTTGCCACCTTCTCCTCCCTCCTGAATCCTCCGCCCCCTCCCCCCTCCTCCCTCTCTGCAGATGACTTCGTCAACCATTTTGAAAAGAAGGTCGACGACATCCGATCCTCGTTTGCTAAGTCAAACGACACCGCTGGTTCTGCTCACACTGCCCTACCCTGTGCTCTGACCTCTTTCTCCCCTCTCTCTCCAGATGAAATCTCGCGTCTTGTGACGGCCGGCCGCCCAACAACCTGCCCGCTTGACCCTATCCCCTCCTCTCTTCTCCAGACCATTTCCGGAGACCTTCTCCCTTACCTCACCTCGCTCATCAACTCATCCCTGACCGCTGGCTACGTCCCTTCCGTCTTCAAGAGAGCGAGAGTTGCACCCCTTCTGAAAAAACCTACACTCGATCCCTCCGATGTCAACAATTACAGACCAGTATCCCTTCTTTCTTTTCTCTCCAAAACTCTTGAACGTGCCGTCCTTGGCCAGCTCTCCCGCTATCTCTCTCTGAATGACCTTCTTGATCCAAATCAGTCAGGTTTCAAGACTAGTCATTCAACTGAGACTGCTCTCCTCTGTATCACGGAGGTGCTCCGCACTGCTAAAGCTAACTCTCTCTCCTCTGCTCTCATCCTTCTAGATCTATCGGCTGCCTTCGATACTGTGAACCATCAGATCCTCCTCTCCACCCTCTCCGAGTTGGGCATCTCCGGCGCGGCCCACGCTTGGATTGCGTCCTACCTGACAGGTCGCTCCTACCAGGTGGCGTGGCGAGAATCTGTCTCCTCACCACGCGCTCTCACTACTGGTGTCCCCCAGTACTCTGTTCTTGGCCCTCTCCTATTCTCGCTATACACCAAGTCACTTGGCTCTGTCATAACCTCACATGGTCTCTCTTATCATTGCTATGCAGACGACACACAATTAATCTTCTCCTTTCCCCCTTCTGATGACCAGGTGGCGAATCGCATCACTGCATGTCTGGCAGACATATCAGTGTGGATGACGGATCACCACCTCAAGCTGAACCTCGGCAAGACGGAGCTGCTCTTCCTCCCGGGGAAGGACTGCCCGTTCCATGATCTCGCCATCACGGTTGACAACTCCATTGTGTCCTCCTCCCAGAGCGCCAAGAACCTTGGCGTGATCCTGGACAACACCCTGTCGTTCTCAACCAACATCAAGGCGGTGGCCCGTTCCTGTAGGTTCATGCTCTACAACATCCGCAGAGTACGACCCTGCCTCACACAGGAAGCGGCGCAGGTCCTAATCCAGGCACTTGTCATCTCCCGTCTGGATTACTGCAACTCGCTGTTGGCTGGGCTCCCTGCCTGTGCCATTAAACCCCTTCAACTCATCCAGAACGCCGCAGCCCGTCTGGTGTTCAACCTTCCCAAGTTCTCTCACGTCACCCCGCTCCTCCGTTCTCTCCACTGGCTTCCAGTTGAAGCTCGCATCCGCTACAAGACCATGGTGCTTGCCTACGGAGCTGTGAGGGGAACGGCACCTCAGTACCTCCAGGCTCTGATCAGGCCCTACACCCAAACAAGGGCACTGCGTTCATCCACCTCTGGCCTGCTCGCCTCCCTACCACTGAGGAAGTACAGCTCCCGCTCAGCCCAGTCAAAACTGTTCGCTGCCCTGGCCCCCCAATGGTGGAACAAACTCCCTCACGACGCCAGGACAGCGGAGTCAATCACCACCTTCCGGAGACACCTGAAACCCCACCTCTTTAAGGAATACCTAGGATAGGATAAGTAATCCCTCTCACCCCCCTAAGTTTTAGATGCACTATTGTTAAGTGACTGTCCCACTGGATGTCATAAGGTGAATGCACCAATTTGTAAGTCGCTCTGGATAAGAGCGTCTGCTAAATGACTTAAATGTTAAATGTAAATGTAAATATAGATACCTGCTCACACTCAGCATCTAAAGAAGGCAAAAACACGACAGGGCGGAACAAGGACACAGAACAGCAAACATCAAACAAGGATCCGACAAGGACAGACGCAGAAACAGAGGGAGAAATAGGGACTCTAATCAGAGGGCAAAATAGGGAACAGGTGTGAAAGAGTAAATGAGGTAGTTAGGAGAATGAGGAACAGCTGGGAGCAGGAACGGAACGATAGAGAGAGAGAGAGAGAGAGAGGGAGAGAGAGAGGGATAGAAAGAGGGAAAGAACCTAATAAGACCAGCAGGGGGAAACGAATAGAAGAGGAAGCACAAGGACAAGACATGACAATATATGACAAAACATGACAGTACCCCCCCACTCACCGAGCGCCTCCTGGCGCACTCGAGGAGGAACCCTGGCGGCAACGGAGGAAATCATTGATCAACAAACGGTCCAGCACGTCCCGAGAAAGAACCCAACTCCTCTCCTCAGGACCGTAACGGGAGACGATGAAGAGGGAATCTAGGGCTATTACTCTTATCAAAATGAGACACGGGTAGAGAACTGTAGGCGTTAGAGCAATCAGGACCAAACAGGCCAGGAGAGTAACAACTAGGGACAGACTGAGACACAGCAAGGCTAAGACCAGGAACAGGAGAGAGGCGGTGGCTGTGGACAGACTGAGACACAGCAAGGGCAGGAGAGATGCGGTGGCTGGGGACAGACTGAGACCCAGCAAGGCCAGGAGCAGAAGCAGAAAAAAGTTACCGGACTTATTCTGCGCGCAGTCCGAACAAGCAGCCACGAAACGGCGCGTGTCACGCTCCTGAGTAGGCCACCAAAACCGCTGGCGAATAGAAGCAAGCGTACCCCGAACGCCGGGGTGGCCAGCTAACTTGGCAGAGTGAGCCCACTGAAGAACAGCCAGACGAGTAGAGACAGGAACGAAAAGAAGGTTACTAGGACAAGCGCGCGGCGACGGAGTGTGAGTGAGTGCTTGCTTGACCTGTCTCTCAATTCCCCAGACATTCAACCCGACAACACGCCCCTCAGGGAGAATCCCCTTGGGGTCGGTAGACGCTACAGAAGAACTGAAGAGACGGAATAAAGCATCAGGCTTGGTGTTCTTAGTACCCGGGCGATGAGAAATCACGAACTCGAAACGAGCGAAAAACAACGCCCAACGAGCTTGACGCGCATTGAGTCGTTTGGCAGAACGGATGTACTCAAGGTTCTTTTGGTCAGTCCAAACGACAAAAGGAACGGTCGCCCCCTCCAACCACTGTCGCCATTCGCCTAGGGCTAAACGGATGGCGAGCAGTTCGCGGTTAGCCACATCATAGTTACGTTCCGACGGCGACAGGCGATGAGAAAAATACGCGCAAGGGTGGACCCCATCGTCAGTATGGGAGCGCTGGGACAGAATGGCTCCCACGCCCCCCCCGACGCGTCTACCTCGACAATGAACTGTTTAGTGACGTCAGGTGCAACAAGGATAGGAGCGGATGCAAAACGCTTCTTGAGGAGATCAGTACAACAATCATACGACCGGTGAGGAGGAAGGGAGGTGGCTCTAGACCGACTGAAGACCGTGCGCAGATCATGATATTCCTCCGGCCCTCCTGTCAAATCACCAGGTTCCTCCTGTGAAGAGGGAGCAGAAGAAACAGGAGGAATAGCAGACATTAAACATTTCACATGACAAGAAACGTTCCAGGAAAGGATAGAATTACTAGACCAATCAAAAGAAGGATTATGACACTCTAGCCAGGGATGACCCAAAACAACAGGTGTAAAAGGTGAACAAAAAATCAAAAAAGAAATGGTCTCACTATGGTTACCAGATACTGTGAGGGTTAAATGTAGTGTTTCACATAATATACTGGGGAGAGGACTACCATCCAAGGCGAACATGACCGTGGGCTCCCCTAACTGTCTGAGAGGAATGTCATGTTCCCGAGCCCAGGCTTCGTCCATAAAACAGCCCTCCGCCCCAGAGTCTATTAAAGCACTGCAGGAAGCTGCCGATCCGGTCCAGCGTAGATGGACCGGCAAGGTAGTACAGGTACTTGACGGAGAGGACAGAGTAGTAGCGCTTATCAGTCGCCCTCCGCTTACTGATGAGCTCTGGCCTTTAACTGGACATGAAATGACAAAATGACCAGTGGAACCGCAATAGAGACAGAGGCGGTTGGTGATTCTCCGTTCCCTCTCCTTAGTCGAGATGCGAATACCCCCCAGCTGCATGGGCTCAACACCTGAGTCAGTGGGGAAAGATGGTAGTGTCGGGGAGAGGGGGGACACAGTTAACGAGAGCTCTCTTCCATGAGCTCGGTGATGAAGATCTACCCGTCGTTCAATGCGAATAGCGAGTTCAATCAAAGAATCCACGCTGGATGGAACCTCCCGGGAGAGAATCTCATCCTTAACCTTAGCATGGAGTCCCTCCAGAAAAAGAGCGAGCAACGCCTGCTCGTTCCAGTTACTGGAGGCAGCAAGAGTGCGAAACTCTATAGAGTAATCCGTTATGGATCGATTACCTTGACATAGGGAAGACAGGGACCAGGAAGCTTCTTTCCCAAAAACAGAACGATCAAAAACCCGTATCATCTCCTCTTTAAAGTTCTGATACTCGTTAGTACACTCAGCCCTTGCCTCCCAGATAGCTGTGCCCCACTCCCGAGCCCGTCCAGTAAGGAGTGATATGACGTAGGCGATCCGAGCTCTCTCTCTTGAGTATGTGTTGGGCTGGAGAGAGAACACAATATCACACTGGGTAAGGAACGAGCGACATTCAGTAGGCTCCCCAGAGTAGCACGGTGGGTTATTAATTCTAGGCTCCGGAGACCCGGAAGCCCAGGAGGTAACCGGTGGATCGAGGTGGAGATTGTGAATCTCCTCCGAGAGGCCGGAGACTTGGGCGGCCAGGGTCTCAACGGCATGTCGAGCAGCAGACAATTCCTGTTCGTGTCTGCCTAGCATCGCTCCCTGGAACTCGACAGCAGAGTAGAGAGAATCCGTAGTCGCTGGGTCCATTCTTGGTCGGATCCTTCTGTTATGCAGATGAATGAGGACCCAAAAGCGACTTAACAGAAACAGCGTCTTTATTCCAGTCTATAACAAAAACGATAATCCTGGATATTATCTCAGGTAAAGTCAAAACAGGAAAACTGAAATCCTCTCGTCAGTAGAGAGGAACGACTGGAGACGCGACCACAGACTGCAGGTCGCTTCGGGAAGGCGCAGGCCGTAGCTGATATAGATACCTGCTCACACTCAGCATCTAAAGAAGGCAAAAACACGACAGGGCGGAACAAGGACACAGAACAGCAAACATCAAACAAGGACAGACGCAGAAACAGAGGGAGAAATAGGGACTCTAATCAGAGGGCAAAATAGGGAACAGGTGTGAAAGAGTAAATGAGGTAGTTAGGAGAATGAGGAACAGCTGGGAGCAGGAACGGAACGATAGAGAGAGAGAGAGAGAGAGAGAGAGAGAGAGAGAGAGAGAGAGAGAGAGAGAGAGAGGGAGAGAGAGAGGGATAGAAAGAGGGAAAGAACCTAATAAGACCAGCAGGGGGAAACGAATAGAAGAGGAAGCACAAGGACAAGACATGACAATATATGACAAAACATGACAATATCATTTGTAGCCTAGTGGTTAGAGGGTGGCAGGTAGCCTAGTGGTTAGAGGGTGGCAGGTAGCCTAGTGGTTAGAGGGTGACATGTATCCTAGTCGTTAGAGGGTGACAGGTAGCCTAGTGGTTAGAGGGTGACAGGTATCCTGGTCGTTAGAGGGTGACAGGTAGCCTAGTGGGTAGAGGGTGACAGGTAGCCTAGTGGATAGAGGGTGGCAGGTAGCCTTGTGGTTAGAGGGTGACAGGTAGCCTAGTGGTTAGAGGGTGACAGGTAGCCTAGCGGTTAGAGGGTGGCAGGTAGCCTAGTGGTTAGAGGGTGACAGGTAGCCTAGTGGTTAGAGGGTGACAGGTAGCCTAGCGGTTAGAGGGTGGCAGGTAGCCTAGTGGTTAGAGGGTGGCAGGTAGCCTAGTGGTTAGAATGTTGTAGGTAGCCTAGTGGTTAGAGGGTGACAGGTAGCCTAGTGGTTAGAGGGTGGCAGGTAGCCTAGTGGTTAGAGGGTGACAGGTAGCCTAGTGGTTAGAGGGTGACAGTAACCGCAACGTTGCTGGTTTGAATCCCCAAGCTGACTAAGTGAAAACCTGCTAATGTGCCTTTGACCAAGGCACTTAACCCTAATCGTTCCTGTAAGTCTGGATAAGAGCTAAATGACTAGATTGTGTACGAACGGACTCACCGACATACAATTAGTGCGGCTCATCAATTAGGCTGATCTATTAAGAACTCAGTTGATCAATGAAGCACTATGCTGCTGTCAACAAGACATGTGGTCTTTTTCTCTAACTCTGGCTGGTCTGTGTGTTAGGTTGGCAGTGCTGAAATGTTGAGTTAGCCAGCTAATAGTTGTCAGGGAACTGTCAGAGCTAACCTAATGTATCCCTACATCAAGTGTAGAAGGGCAATTCCATGATAACGGAATTACGCTGAGACTCAGATTTTTCACATTAAAATATATATCAGGCAAAAATCATTGATTTCAAAGTTGAACCCCTTACACTCGTGAAAATTAGCCTATATGGACAGGCCCAAATTGAAATGTTTCGAACAGAATAACTATTTTCACAGCATTTATTAATAAAATACATCTGAATATATTCTGGATACATTCAGAAACATAATAATAATATTAATTGACATTTTGGAGTAGGTGCAAGATAAGAAAGAATAACTATTTCAAGCGTTTGAGGTAGAGGTCTAACTGCTGGCCACACATCTCTCAGAACTGCTCACAGTTCCTATGTCATTGCACGTTAATGACTCAAGGTAAGAGGCTTCGACTAGAAGGTACTTTGTTTAGCTCTCCTAGCTTTGCCATTGAGGAACTGAAGCAAGCACACTGGCCATTTTTTGTTTGGAACACAGCGCCACCATCACACAATTATTCTTGTTGTTTACACAAAAAAAGGTTTCATTATAGATCGTTTCATTATAGATCGGGTCAGGTGGGCTTCATTTGAAAGCTTTAAGTTATAAAATACGGTCTTACTGTGTTAGGTGTTCAAAAGGCACTTCAGACAAACAGATTGTCATTTTGCTGTCATGAGTGCATTCAAGTGTATGTTCTGCAGCTTATTTAGCGGGAGGGAGGGGGGCATCTAGTTGTCGTGCGCGGTGCTCACGTTTAAACCCATACAGTGCTATGAAGCGGAGAACCTGAGCTCTGACACCATGTATAGTGTGTTATTGTAAGGCTACTGAGTTCCAATTAGGGCACTTATCAATGACAAAATCAGATATTTTCAACCAGTATACGTATGGAAAAGGCTACCAAACCACCATACAACTCTATGCACAATAACACAAAAAAATACACTTTTTTCTGGAATAACTGCAGAAGTAAAGTTTGGTAAGAGAATTGTGGTAAAATCTCCCTCATTTAAATTTTCTACCAAACTTTGACTGCACAATTCTCCATTTTTTTCATGGAAATTGTTCAAAGTAATCCTTGTGCAAAGAGTTGTAATTGTTTGTTAAACTTTGAAATAATGTTTTTTGTTTGCTATACATTTTAAAGTGAAAATCTGAGTCTCACTGTAATTCTGTTTCCTTGGAATCGCCCAGCACATTTTAGAGAGGTCAGCTTTAAGTAATATTGTAATAGTGCTCTGGAAGCACTAGGTCTGCTCTGGAAGCACCAGGTCTGCTCTGGAAGCACTAGGTCTGCTCTGGAAGCACTAGGTCTGCTCTGGAAGCACCAGGTCTGCTCTGGAAGCACTAGGTCTGCTCTGGAAGCACTAGGTCTGCTCTGGAAGCACTAGGTCTGCTCTGGAAGCACCAGGTCTGCTCTGGAAGCACCAGGTCTGCTCTGGAAGCACTAGGTCTGCTCTGGAAGCACTAGGTCTGCTCTGGAAGCACTAGGTCTGCTCTGGAAGCACCAGGTCTGCTCTGGAAGCACCAGGTCTGCTCTGGAAGCACTAGGTCTGCTCTGGAAGCACCAGGTCTGCTCTGGAAGCACTAGGTCTGCTCTGGAAGCACCAGGTCTGCTCTGGAAGCACTAGGTCTGCTCTGGAAGCACTAGGTCTGCTCTGGAAGCACTAGGTCTGCTCTGGAAGCACAGCTCTGGAAGCACCAGGTCTGCTCTGGAAGCACTAGGTCTGCTCTCACTTTGTCACTAGGTTGCTCTGGAAGCACAGCTCTGAAGCCAGGTCTTTGGAAGCAAGGTCTGCTCTGGAAGCACCAGGTCTGCTCAGGAAGCACTAGGTCTGCTCTGGATGCACAGGTCTGCTCTGCCAGGTCTGCTGACATGGAATCTGCTCTGGAAGCACTAGGTCTGCTCTGGAAGAGGTCTGCTCTGGAAGCACTAGGTCTTTCACATTGTCTCCTTCTTTCACGATGCACACCTCTGCCAGTGCTGACATGGAATCCTCTCCCTCGATCGCTCTCTTTCACATTGTCTCCTTCTTTTTCTTATTCTCTCCCTCTCCCTGTCTCTCTCTCTCTCTCCCTCCCTGTCTCTCTCTCTCCCTCCCTCCCTCTCTGTCTCTGTCTCTGTCTCTCTCTCTCTCTCTCTCTCTCTCTCTCTCTCTCTCTCTCTCTCTCTCTCTCTCTCTCTCTCTCTCTCTCTCTCTCTCTCTCTCTCTCTCTCTCTCTCTCTCTCTCTCTCTCTCTCTCTCTGCTTTCATCATTTTGGAAGTATGTCAGCCTTTTGGTGAGAGCATCTGCAATGTGAGAGAGAGATGGAGAGAGTGAAATAGTGTGAAGGAGAGAGGGAATGATCGCCTAATTGGAGAGAAATCCTTTCCCGGCAGAGAGCTCATAAAATAAAATAATTCTTGGCACCAGTTTTGCCTTCTTTGATGACTTCAAGACTTTATTGTGGCTTTGGCCCTGAGGATAATTTTTTTCTCTCCAATTAATATCAATTTCCTTTGGGTTAGGACCCTGGGAGCTGTGTGTGTTTGGTTTCCTTCTGGCTGCTGGATACACACACTCACAGCATTGGAGTTTTGGAGAAGCATTGTGTGTGTGTGTGTTAAGTTCACATTGTCTGCAGTATATATATAGTATATAGTATAGTGAGGGGAACGGCACCTCAGTACCTCCAGGCTCTGATCAGGCCCTACATCCAAATAAGGGCACTGCGTTCATCCACCTCTGGCCTGCTCGCCTCCCTACCACTGAGGAAGTACAGTTCCCGCTCAGCCCAGTCAAAACTGTTCGCTGCTCTGGCTCCCCAATGGTGGAACAAACTCCCTCACGACGCCAGGACAGCGGAATCAATCACCACCTTCCGGAGACACCTGAAACCCCACCTCTTTAAGGAATACCTAGGATAGGATAAAGTAATCCTTCTCACCCCCCCCTTAAAATATGTAGATGCACTATTGTAAAGTGGCTGTTCCACTGGATGTCATAAGGTGAATGCACCAATTTGTAAGTCGCTCTGGATAAGAGCGTCTGCTAAATGACTTAAATGTAAATGTAAATGTATACACATTACACATCTATACCACTGACACCCTTATCCACCCCATCCCATGGAGGCTTTGTCTCAAATGGCACTCTAGTCCCTATATAGTGCACTGCACTACTTTTAACCAGGGCTCATAGTAGTGCACTATATAGCAAATAAAGGGCCATTTGCGATGCAGACCAGAATGGCTCTTCAGTGGGATTGACGTTGCTTTTTCATACTGTATCTTTGCCCTGATGACATAGTTGGACAGACAAAGGACTTCAATGAAGTCTCGTTAACTCCCCTTGATCACCACATAATCAGTCACTTCTGTCCTAGATGTCGGAGGAAGCATCAGACACACATCTTTACATTGTAGTCATTTAGCAGACGCTCTTATTCAGAGCAACTTACAGTCGTGAGAGCATACATTTTCAGACTTTTGTCAGGGACAGTACTAGTACTGCCTTTCATGCTGATTTGGCTATGGCAGTTGGTGATGATTATGTTCTGTTGCAATGGCTCATTCTTTCTTTGAGGCCTGTATCGTATGTTTCAACAGCCAGAAACCTTAATAAAGTTCTTGTTGTAAATTAACATTCCTCCTGGGTTGAGTTATGTAATGACACACACATGCACAAACACACACGCATGTCATATTAAACTGAGAACATGTGTTATGTACAGGATTGAACAGAGTGGGATGCTGTGAGTGTGATTCAGTCTACAGTAGTGATGGGGGGAAAAAATACATATTGGATTATTATTTTTAACTATCTTATCGTTAGTTAAAAATAATATCGTATCGTTTTGACAATATCACAATATTATTTTGGCCGTACCTGCACCAAAACTCCAGTATTTTTCCTTCATGCTGTATCGTTTGTTCTCCGTCTTCTTTTTAAATGTTCTCTGCACTTTCAATTCCATGACTGTTTAAATCTTGTTTTCTCAATGTTCTCTCTTGTCCCTCTCCGAAAAGACATATGGTGAGCAATATGGAACATTGATTCGGAATAAAATCTCAGTATCGAATCCCAATACATGTACTGCAGAATCATTAGAATGTTGAGAATCGCAATACATATTGTATCGGCCCCAAAGTATAGTGGTAATATCGTATAGTGAGGGCCCTGGCAATTCCCCGCCCTAGTGTCCAGTATATTGACAGGGAGGGCACATATTAAAGTGATGCATAAAGGTCATCAAAAACAAAACAACAGCAGTACCACCCTGGTTGTGACACAAACACACACAAGTTAAATGTATTGCTCTGAGCTGAAGAGTCTTTTATACACACACTGACGCTTGCTCCCTTAAACACACAGAGACACTCACTCACTCACTCACTCACTCACTCACTCACTCATTCACTCACTCACTCACTCACTCACTCACTCACTCACTCACTCACTCACTCACTCACTCACTCACTCACTCACTCACTCACTCACTCACTCACTCACTCACTCACTCACTCACTCCCACACATTAACACCACTATTCATATGATATGTGAAATGGGATCTTTCGTGACCACAGAGAGTCAGGACACCCATATAACATCCCATCCAGAAGACAGCACTCTACACAGGGCAATGTCCCCAATCACTGCCCTGGGGCATTGGGATATTTAGGTTGCCTCCTACTTGGGAAAGGTTGCCTCCTACTGGCACTCCAACACCTGCAGCATCTGGTCTCCCATCCAGGGGCTGACCAGGACCAACCCTGGGTTTCAGAAGCAAGCCAGCAGTGGGATGCAGGGTGGCATGCATAAGAACCCTTTAACTCTTCTAAGCTTATTGAAGTGATTTTTGGTCCATTTCTTTTTATAGTACTTCCTCTGTTCCCAAATAAGAAATGGCTCATTAATGTGCTTGATTGAGTCTCTAAGTAAGTGTGAGCTTTTATGCCCGAAAAACCCTAAAGCATGTTTTGAAAAGAATATTGAACTGAGTTTTCACCTTCAGAATGTGACATTGACACTGACCCAACTCCAGCCACTTTAATAATGGGAATTGATGGGAAACTATGTAAATATATCACTAGCCACTTTAAACATTGCTACCTTATATAATGTTACTTACCCTACATTATTCATCTCATATGCATACGTATATACTGTACTTTATATCATCGACTGCATCCTTATGTAATACATGTATCACTAGCCACTTTAACTATGCCACTTTGTTTACTTTGTCTACATACTCATCTCATATGTATATACTGTACTCGATACTATCTACTGTATGCTGCCCTGTACCATCACTCATTCATATATCCTTATGTACATATTCTTTATCCCCTTGCACTGTGTATAAGACAGTAGTTTTGGAATTGTTAGTTAGATTACTTGTTGGTTATTACTGCATTGTCGGAACTAGAAGCACAAGCATTTCGCTACACTCGCATTAACATCTGCTAACCATGTGTATGTGACAAATAACATTTGATTTGATTTGATTTGAAAGGCTCAACTTACTCCTATTTTCAACTTGAATGTACTTTGTTTTTAGAGACAGAGAAAGGTGAGAAAAAGGGAGAAAGTGAAGAAGAAAGGATTCGAGGATTTTCAACTTTCTCAGGGGTCACACAGATGTCTAACCATAAACAAACCAAACCTTCACATTTTTGCCAGATTGAATGTGTGTATTCTTGGATACATTCTTCATCTAATAAAATGCCTCGCTAATTAAAACAGTGCTTTTTAAAGTATACTTTTAATTCGCCAGATGGTTGCTGACCTATAAGAGGGGAAGTAGGGTAGGGGAGAGGAGGCGTGTGTGTGCGTGCGTGCGTGCGTGCGTGTGTGCGTGTGTGTGTGTGTGTGTGTGTGTGTGTGTGTGTGTGTGTGTGTGTGTGTGTGTGTGCGTGCGTGCGTGCGTGCGTGCGTGTGTTGTGAAGGCATAACATTTGGTTTACAGTGCTTTCTCACGTAAAATACTGTGCTTATTTCTCCGCCAATCATGATACAGGGTAGCCTAGTGGTTAGAGTGTTGGACTAGTAACCAGAAGGTTGCAAGTTCAAATCCCTGAGCTGATAAGGTACAAATCTGACATTCTGCCCCTGAACAGGCAGTTAACCCACTGTTCCCAGGCCGTCATTGACAATAAGAATTTGTTCTTAATTGACTTGTCTAGTTAAATAAAGGATTAAAAAATACAGTGGTGCAAAAAAGTATTTAGTCAGCCACAAATTGTGCAAGTTCTCCCACTTAAAAAGATGAGAGAGGCCTGTAATTTTCATCATAGGTACACTTCAACTATGACAGACAAATGAGAAGAAAAAAAATCCAGAAAATCACATTGTAGGATTTGCAAATTATGGTGGAAAATAAGTATTTGGTCACCTACAAACAAGCAAGATTTCTGGCTCTCACAGACCTGTAACTTCTTTTTTAAGAGGCTCCTCTGTCCTCCACTCATTTCCTGTATTACTGGCACCTGTTTGAACTTGTTATCAGTATAAAAGACACCTGTCCACAACCTCAAACAGTCACACTCCAAACTCCACTATGGCCAAGACCAAAGAGCTGTCAAAGGACACCATAAACAAAATTGTAGACCTGCACCAGGCTGGGAAGACTGAATCTGCAATAGGTAAGCAGCTTGGTTTGAAGAAATCAACTGTGGGAGCAATTATTAGGAAATGGAAGACATACAAGTCCACTAATATTATCCCTCGATCTAGGGCTCCATGCAAGATCTCACCCTGTGGGGTCAAAATTATCACAAGAACGGTAAGCAAAAATCCCAGAACCACACGGGGAGACCTAGTGAATGACCTGCAGAGAGCTGGGACCAAAGTAACAAAGCCTACCATCAGTAACACACTACGCTGCCAGGGACTCAAATCCTGTAGTGCCAGACATGTCCCCCTGCTTAAGCCAGTACATGTCCAGGCCCGTCTGAAGTTTGCTAGGGAGCATTTGGATGATCCAGAAGAAGATTGGGAGAATGTCATATGGTCAGATGAAACCAAAATAGACCTTTTTGGTAAAAACTCAACTCGTCGTGTTTGGAGGACAAAGAATGCTGAGTTGCATCGAAAGAACACCATACCTACTGTGAAGCATAGGGGTGGAAACATCATGCTTTGGGGCTGTTTATCTGCAAAGGGACCAGGACGACTGATCAGTGTAAAGGAAAGAATGAATGGGGCCATGTATTTGTGAGATTTTGAGTGAAAACCTCCTTCCATCAGCAAGGGCATTGAAGATGAAACGTGGCTGGGTCTTTCAGCATGACAATGATCCCAAACACATCCCCCGGGCAATGAAGGAGTGGCTTCGTAAGAAGCATTTCAAGGTCCTGATGTGGCCTAGCCAGTCTCCAGATCTCAACCCAATAGAAAATCTTTGGAGGGAGTTGAAAGTCTGTGTTGCCCAGCAACAGCCCCAAAACATTACTGCTCTAGAAGAGATCTGCATGGAGGAATGGGCCAAAATACCAGCAACAGTGTGTGAAAACCTTGGGAAGACTTGACCTCTGTCATTGCCAACAAAGGGTATATAACAAAGTATTGAGATAAACTGTTGTTATTGACCAAATACTTATTTTCCACCATAATTTGCAAATAAATTCATTAAAAATCCTACAATGTTGATTTTCTGGATTTTTTTCTCATTTTGTCAGTCGTAGTTGAAGTGTACCTATGATGAAAATGTTTAAGTGGGAGAACTTGCACAATTGGTGGCTGACTAAATACTTTTTTCCCCACTGTAGGTGTTTTTGCCGTTTGTTCTTTGTTACGTAGGTTATCCACACATCTCCGTTTTGGATAGATAACTATTCTTGTGGTTGTTTGTTTAGTGTGTTCCAATTTTCCCAGAAGTGGTTAGATTCTATGGATTCTTCAATTACATTGAGCTGATTTCTGACGTGCTGTTCAATCTTTTAACGTAATGCATTTCTGTATTGTTTTAGTGATTCACCATAGCAAAGGCTTAGACTTAGGTTTTCTGGGTCTCTATGTTTTTGGTTGGACAGGTTTCTCAATTTCTTTCTTAGGTTTTTGCATTCTTTATCAAACCATTTGTCATTGTTGTTTATTTTCTTACGTTGTCTGCTTGGGATTTTTTGATTTGTTAGGGAAGCTGAGGGGTCAAATATACAGTTTAGGTTTTCTACTGCCAAGTTTACACCTTCACTATTTCGCTGAAACATTTTGTCCAGGAAGTTGTCTTAAAGGGCTTGGATGTGTTTTTGCCTCATAGCTTTTGGTAGGTTTCTACTCTACATTCCTTCCATCTATAGCAGTACTTAATGTTGTGCAATTCCTTTGGCTTTGATGCCTCATGATTGAGTATTTCTCTGTCGCGGTAGACTGTGATTTTGCTGTGATCTGATAGGGGTGTTAGTGGGCTGACTGAACGCTCTGAGCGACTCTGGGTTGAGGTCAGTGATCTACAGTTTTACTGCCAAGAGATGAGCTGTAGGTGTACCTACCATAGGAGTCTCCTCGAAGCCTACTGTTGACTATGTACAGACCCAGGGTGGGACAGAGTTGCAGGAGTTGTGACCCATTTCTGTTGGTTGTTTTGTCATAGTTGGGTCTGGGGGGGAATATTTGGGAAGGATACTGTCACCTCCAGGTAGGTGTTTGTCCCCTTGTGTGCTGAGATTGTCAGGTTCTTGTCAAGTTTTGGCATGTAGGTCGCTACAGACTAGTACATGTCCCTGGGCCTGGAAATGGTTGATCTCCCCCTCTGGATGGAAAAGCTGTCATCGTTAAAGTATGTGGATTCTATTGGGGGGATATAGGTAGCCACACGAGGACATTTCTCTCTGTTGAGATCATTTCCTTATTCATTTCTAGCCAAATGTTCATTTTTTGACTAATTTAATAGTGGGTTAGGTCTGCTCTATACCAAATTAGCATACCCCCTGAGTCTCTTCCCTGTTTCACACCTGGTAGTTTGGTGGATGGGACTACCAGCTCTCTGTATCCTAGAGGGCAACCAGTGGGTCAGTCTTCTCTATTTCATGTTTCTTGTAGGATAGCAATGTCTGTATTTCCAATTTATTTGATGAAGTCTGGGTTCCTGTACTTTAGGCCAAAGGCAGATGATCTCAGACCTTGTATATTCCTGGATGAGATAGTGAAAGCTTTGTGTTCCATAGTGTCTAGTGTTGTTTTCGTGTAGTTTAGGCCCAGACCATTACAGTAGGTGTGAGCAGAGCATGTTAAGCATCTGATATTTACCTCTTAGGTCGCAGGATGGTGCTTGAGGGGGTACATTGGTGGTGGAGGTTGGGCCTGTTGCTCTGCTCACAGCCTCTCTCTCTCTCTCTCTCTCTCTCTCTCTACTACACAGTACTCTTTTAGGAGTTTTGAAGAATTCGATCATGACTTTGTAATTGTTAACAGCAGTCAAATAATCACCCACCAAAACCAGTCCAAGTCCTTGCATCCAAGACCAACTTAACTACAGATTTCCATTTAGTTCCTCTCCCTCGTCGTCCCACCTCCCCCCCAACCCCTCTTTCACCATTCCATTCCTCTACGATCCCCACTACCCCAGTCTGCATTGTGTGTGTGTGTCTCAGATGGTATAAATTGAGGCTGTTGTGTGAGAGAGACTGTGAGAGCAGACATGTTAATGTGCTGTAGAGCCAGGAAACCATACAGCCCTCCGTATGGATCTTCCTCCTTCCCTAGTCCCCTTCACTCCTCTCCCATTTAGCAGACAGTCTTATGAAGAGCGATTTACAGGATCAATTAGGATTAAATGCGTAGTTTAAGGGCACATCAACAGATTATTTACCTAGACAGCTCGAGGATTCGAACCAACAATCTTTCAGTTACTGCAAAACCATTGTTAACCACTAGGCTTCTCTGTTCCTTCTCTTCTCCCACTTATTCTACGTTCTTTCTCTTGTCAGACATGTTCTCTCTGTTCCCCAGTCTTACCAGTTGTGCTCCATCAATAGTGTTCCGTTGGCTATTTTGTACTTATGAATGGATTTGAGGCTCCAGTCATAGGGATGCACTCTACAGTAACTGGCATCAGAGTGAATGGCCACTGGATGTTCACAAAGTTATTGTTGTCAGGTGAAAAGATGAAAGATGAAAGTGTGACCACCACCCGCCGATTTGCTTCAGCAGCACCCTAACCGAGGCCTGAACTCAGGGCTTGTGCTTCCAGCACTTCCACATCTGAGAGGGCTCAGTATCAGATCAGTGACACAGCACAGACTGTCTTACGCTGTACAGTAGACCAGAGGGTGCTATGTATCAAGCGTCTCATAGTAGGAGTGCTGATCTAGGATCAGCTCCCTCTGTCCATGTGGTCTTGTTTATTGTGATCTAAAAGACAGAACTGGTCCTTAATCAACACTCGGAATCTTGATAGATATGGCCCCAGCATTACAGGGAGACTGCTTGGTGGGGCCTATACAGTGTGTCCAGCTGTGCCATGATGGCTAAATCAAACTGGCAACGTGTTTGAGACACAACTCAACAAGCGCACACATACACAGTTAAAATGAGCGATCTTATTGGACAAGTTCTGGTAGTAGGCTACTTGTTCTGCTTCAATCTATTTTCTCCTGTTTGGTGTCTGCTGAATGGTCCCCAGCTGTTGTCGTTTGCCTGGGTTGGCCAGTGAGGACCATGTAGAACCTGGGGGGGAGGCTGGGGCAGTGTTAGTTAGGAGATCAGTTTTCACTCTCTGTAGTGACTCTAGCTGATTGTAAAAGGCTTGTGGAGTCAGCTGGGTTTATGGGTGTATCAGAGGCCCCTTCTGAAATATGCTTGTTAGAACCAGGGCTCTAGTAGAATAATGTACATTTCTGAAGTTGCTCATTTGTTGTCCATACCTGCTCTCTCATGTGACCACTGGAGGTTCTTTCTTGTCAACATGTGGTTAATATGATATGATGCCACAAGAGGTGACATAGGATCATGCTATGTGGTCGTTAGCTTTGAAGCTGTGGACACACACACACACACACACACACACACACACACACACACACACACACACACACACACACACACACACACACACACACACACACACACACACACACACACACACACACACACACACACACACACACACACACACACACACACACACACACACACACACTTATACTGTCAAATGTGTCATTAGCTTACTGAGCATTGTTTTCTTTCCTCCCAGAATGTAATGTCAGCTTGCTACAGAAGAAGAGGACAGTGTAACACGTGTGTTAGTGAAACATATAGGCCTGCCAGAAAGGTATGTCAGCTTGCTTGATGTTTTTGCACATTTAATGAAGGATCTTATTTAAAAGGTGATATACTATTCCATAATATTTGTTTATCTGAAGAGGACAGTGTAACACGTGTGTCTGGTTTAGGCCTGCCAGAAATCTATGTCTGTGTACAGATGAAGTGGACAGTGTAACAAGTGTGTTGTGAAACTGGTCAGATGGTATGTGGTTGATGGAGGAAGAGGACAGTGTAACAGTTTGTGAAACTGAAGGCCTGCCAGAAAGGTAACCAGAAGAAGGACTGTAACTTTCCTCTTACAGTCCACCACCTCCAATGTGTCCCATCTCTAGCTCTGGTCCTCTTATTGTCCACCACCACCAATATGTCCCATCTCTAGCTCTGGTCCTCTTACTGTCCACCACCTCCAATATGTCCCATCTCAGAAGAAGTCCCATCTCTAGCTCTGGTCCTCTTGCAGCTCATCTCTAGCTCTGGTCCTCTTACTGTCCACCACCACCAATATGTCCAATCTCTAGCTCTGGTCCTCTTACTGTCCACCACCTCCACTATGTCCAATCTCTAGCTCTGGTCCTCTTACTGTCCACCGGCACTATGTCCCATCTCTAGCTCTGGTCCTCTTACTGTCCACCACCACCACTATGTCCCATCTCTAGCTCTGGTCCTCTTACTGTCCACCACCGCCACTATGTCCCATCTCTAGCTCTGGTCCTCTTACTGTCCACCACCGCCACTATGTCCCATCTCTAGCTCTGGTCCTCTTACTGTCCACCACCGCCATTATGTCCCATCTCTAGCTCTGGTCCTCTTACTGTCCACCACCACCACTATGTCCCATCTCTAGCTCTGGTCCTCTTACTGTCCACCACCTCCACTATGTCCCATCTCTAGCTCTGGTCCTCTTACTGTCCACCACCGCCACTATGTCCCATCTCTAGCTCTGGTCCTCTTACTGTCCACCACCGCCACTATGTCCCATCTCTCGCTCTGGTCCTCTTACTGTCCACCACCTGCACTATGTCCCATCTCTAGCTCTGGTCCTCTTACTGTCCACCACCTCCACTATGTCCCATCTCTAGCTCTGGTCCTCTTACTGTCCACCGCCACTATGTCCCATCTCTAGCTCTGGTCCTCTTACTGTCCACCACCACTACTATGTCCCATCTCTAGCTCTGGTCCTCTTACTGTCCACCACCTCCACTATGTCCCATCTCTAGCTCTGGTTCTCTTACTGTCCGCCACCACCACTATGTCCCATCTCTAGCTCTGGTCCTCTTACTGTCCACCGCCACTATGTCCCATCTCTAGCTCTGGTCCTCTTACTGTCCACCACCACCACTATGTCCCATCTCTAGCTCTGGTCCTCTTACTGTCCACCGCCACTATGTCCCATCTCTAGCTCTGGTCCTCTTACTGTCCACCACCGCCACTATGTCCCATCTCTAGCTCTGGTCCTCTTACTGTCCACCACCACCACTATGTCCTATCTCTAGCTCTGGTCCTCTTACTGTCCACCACCTCCACTATGTCCCATCTCTAGCTCTGGTCCTCTTACTGTCCACCACCACTACTATGTCCCATCTCTAGCTCTGGTCCTCTTACTGTCCACCGCCACTATGGCCCATCTCTAACTCTGGTCCTCTTACTGTCCACCACCACCACTATGTCCCATCTCTAGCTCTGGTCCTCTTACTGTCCACCACCACCACTATGTCCCATCTCTAGCTCTGGTCCTCTTACTGTCCACCGCCACTATGTCCCATCTCTAGCTCTGGTCCTCTTACTGTCCACCACCGCCACTATGTCCCATCTCTAGCTCTGGTCCTCTTACTGTCCACCACCACCACTATGTCCCATCTCTAGCTCTGGTCCTCTTACTGTCCACCACCACTACTATGTCCCATCTCTAGCTCTGATCCTCTTACTGTCCACCACCTCCACTATGTCCCATCTCTAGCTCTGGTCCTCTTACTGTCCACCACCACCACTATGTCCCATCTCTAGCTCTGGTCCTCTTACTGTCCACCGCCACTATGGCCCATCTCTAACTCTGGTCCTCTTACTGTCCACCACCACCACTATGTCCCATCTCTAGCTCTGGTCCTCTTACTGTCCACCACCACCACTATGTCCCATCTCTAGCTCTGGTCCTCTTACTGTCCACCACCACCACTATGTCCCATCTCTAGCTCTGGTCCTCTTACTGTCCACCGCCACTATGGCCCATCTCTAACTCTGGTCCTCTTACTGTCCACCACCACCACTATGTCCCATCTCTAGCTCTGGTCCTCTTACTGTCCACCACCACCACTATGTCCCATCTCTAGCTCTGGTCCTCTTACTGTCCACCGCCACTATGTCCCATCTCTAGCTCTGGTCATCTTACTGTCCACCACCTCCACTATGTCCCATCTCTAGCTCTGGTCCTCTTACTGTCCACCACCACCACTATATCCCATCTCTAGCTCTGGTCCTCTTACTGTCCACCACCACCAATATGTCCCATCTCTAGCTCTGGTCCTCTTACTGTCCACCACCTCCAATATGTCCCATCTCTAGCTCTGGTCCTCTTACTGTCCACCACCACCAATATGTCCCATCTCAAGCTCTGGTCCTCTTACTGTCCACCACCACCACTATGTCCCATCTCTAGCTCTGGTCCTCTTACTGTCCACCGCCACTATGGCCCATCTCTAACTCTGGTCCTCTTACTGTCCACCACCACCACTATGTCCCATCTCTAGCTCTGGTCCTCTTACTGTCCACCACCACCACTATGTCCCATCTCTAGCTCTGGTCCTCTTACTGTCCACCACCTCCACTATGTCCCATCTCTAGCTCTGGTCCTCTTACTGTCCACCACCACCACTATGTCCCATCTCTAGCTCTGGTCCTCTTACTGTCCACCGCCACTATGGCCCATCTCTAACTCTGGTCCTCTTACTGTCCACCACCACCACTATGTCCCATCTCTAGCTCTGGTCCTCTTACTGTCCACCACCACCACTATGTCCCATCTCTAGCTCTGGTCCTCTTACTGTCCACCACCACCACTATGTCCCATCTCTAGCTCTGGTCCTCTTACTGTCCACCACCACCACTATGTCCCATCTCTAGCTCTGGTCCTCTTACTGTCCACCGCCACTATGTCCCATCTCTAGCTCTGGTCATCTTACTGTCCACCACCTCCACTATGTCCCATCTCTAGCTCTGGTCCTCTTACTGTCCACCTCCACTATGTCCCATCTCTAGCTCTGGTCCTCTTCTTCCACCTCCACTATGTCCCATCTCTAGCTCTGGTCCTCTTACTGTCCACCTCCACTATGTCCCATCTCTAGCTCTGGTCCTCTTACTGTCCACCTCCACTATGTCCCATCTCTAGCTCTGGTCCTCTTACTGTCCACCTCCACTATGTCCCATCTCTAGCTCTGGTCATCTTACTGTCCACCACCTCCACTATGTCCCATCTCTAGCTCTGGTCCTCTTACTGTCCACCTCCACTATGTCCCATCTCTAGCTCTGGTCCTCTTACTGTCCACCTCCACTATGTCCCATCTCTAGCTCTGGTCCTCTTACTGTCCACCACCACCACTATGTCCCATCTCTAGCTCTGGTCCTCTTACTGTCCACCACCACCACTATGTCCCATCTCTAGCTCTGGTCCTCTTACTGTCCACCACCTCCACTATGTCCCATCTCTAGCTCTGGTCCTCTTACTGTCCACCACCACCACTATGTCCCATCTCTAGCTCTGGTCCTCTTACTGTCCACCTCCACTATGGTCCCATCTCTAACTCTGGTCCTCTTACTGTCCACCACCACCACTATGTCCCATCTCTAGCTCTGGTCCTCTTACTGTCCACCACCACCACTATGTCCCATCTCTAGCTCTGGTCCTCTTACTGTCCACCACCTCCACTATGTCCCATCTCTAGCTCTGGTCCTCTTACTGTCCACCGCCACTATGGCCCATCTCTAGCTCTGGTCCTCTTACTGTCCACCACCACCACTATGTCCCATCTCTAGCTCTGGTCCTCTTACTGTCCACCACCACTATGTCCCATCTCTAGCTCTGGTCCTCTTACTGTCCACCTCCACTATGTCCCATCTCTAGCTCTGGTCCTCTTACTGTCCACCTCCACTATGTCCCATCTCTAGCTCTGGTCCTCTTACTGTCCACCTCCACTATGTCCCATCTCTAGCTCTGGTCCTCTTACTGTCCACCTCCACTATGTCCCATCTCTAGCTCTGGTCCTCTTAGCTCTGTCCTCTTACCACCACCACTATGTCCCATCTCTAGCTCTGGTCCTCTTACTGTCCACCACCTCCACTATGTCCCATCTCTAGCTCTGGTCCTCTTACTGTCCACCACCTCCACTATGTCCCATCTCTAGCTCTGGTCATCTTACTGTCCACCACCTCCACTATGTCCCATCTCTAGCTCTGGTCCTCTTACTGTCCACCTCCACTATGTCCCATCTCTAGCTCTGGTCCTCTTACTGTCCACCTCCACTATGTCCCATCTCTAGCTCTGGTCATCTTACTGTCCACCACCTCCACTATGTCCCATCTCTAGCTCTGGTCCTCTTATTGTCCACCTCCACTATGTCCCATCTCTAGCTCTGGTCCTCTTACTGTCCACCTCCACTATGTCCCATCTCTAGCTCTGGTCCTCTTACTGTCCACCTCCACTATGTCCCATCTCTAGCTCTGGTCCTCTTACTGTCCACCTCCACTATGTCCCATCTCTAGCTCTGGTCCTCTTACTGTCCACCTCCACTATGTCCCATCTCTAGCTCTGGTCCTCTTACTGTCCACCTCCACTATGTCCCATCTCTAGCTCTGGTCCTCTTACTGTCCACCTCCACTATGTCCCATCTCTAGCTCTGGTCCTCTTACTGTCCACCTCCACTATGTCCCATCTCTAGCTCTGGTCCTCTTACTGTCCACCTCCACTATGTCCCATCTCTAGCTCTGGTCCTCTTACTGTCCACCTCCACTATGTCCCATCTCTAGCTCTGGTCCTCTTACTGTCCACCACCACCACTATGTCCCATCTCTAGCTCTGGTCCTCTTACTGTCCACCACCACCACTATGTCCCATCTCTAGCTCTGGTCCTCTTACTGTCCACCACCACCACTATGTCCCATCTCTAGCTCTGGTCCTCTTACTGTCCACCGCCACTATGGCCCATCTCTAACTCTGGTCCTCTTACTGTCCACCACCACCACTATGTCCCATCTCTAGCTCTGGTCCTCTTACTGTCCACCACCACCACTATGTCCCATCTCTAGCTCTGGTCCTCTTACTGTCCACCTCCACTATGTCCCATCTCTAGCTCTGGTCATCTTACTGTCCACCACCTCCACTATGTCCCATCTCTAGCTCTGGTCCTCTTACTGTCCACCTCCACTATGTCCCATCTCTAGCTCTGGTCCTCTTACTGTCCACCTCCACTATGTCCCATCTCTAGCTCTGGTCCTCTTACTGTCCACCTCCACTATGTCCCATCTCTAGCTCTGGTCCTCTTACTGTCCACCTCCACTATGTCCCATCTCTAGCTCTGGTCCTCTTACTGTCCACCTCCACTATGTCCCATCTCTAGCTCTGGTCCTCTTACTGTCCACCTCCACTATGTCCCATCTCTAGCTCTGGTCCTCTTACTGTCCACCTCCACTATGTCCCATCTCTAGCTCTGGTCCTCTTACTGTCCACCTCCACTATGTCCCATCTCTAGCTCTGGTCCTCTTACTGTCCACCTCCACTATGTCCCATCTCTAGCTCTGGTCCTCTTACTGTCCACCTCCACTATGTCCCATCTCTAGCTCTGGTCCTCTTACTGTCCACCTCCACTATGTCCCATCTCTAGCTCTGGTCCTCTTACTGTCCACCTCCACTATGTCCCATCTCTAGCTCTGGTCCTCTTACTGTCCACCTCCACTATGTCCCATCTCTAGCTCTGGTCCTCTTACTGTCCACCTTCACTATGTCCCATCTCTAGCTCTGGTCCTCTTACTGTCCACCTCCACTATGTCCCATCTCTAGCTCTGGCTCTGTTGTTCACTGGAGCGTTGCAGCGTGGTAAGCGTACATCTTTCTTTATTTGATGAACACCAAAAAAACAACAAAATATAAACGCTAATATATAAGCGCTAACACAGCAACTATACAAAAACAAGATCCTCCAATCTCAGGTGGGAAAAAGGGCTGCCTAAGTATGATCCCCAACCAGAGACAACGATAAACAGCTGCCTCTGATTGGGAACCAACTAGGCCAACAAAGAAATAGAAACAGATTTGCCCACCCAAGTCACACACTGGCCTAACCAAATAGAGAATTAACAAGGCTCTCTAAGGTCAGGGCGTGACAAATACCCCATAATGACGAAGCAAAAACAGGTTTTTAGATTTATTTTTGCTAATTTATAAAAATTAACAACTTATATATTATAATTACATAAGAATTCAGACCCTTTGCTCAATACTTTGTTGATGCACTTTTGACATCAATTACAGCATCGATTCTTCTTGACTCTGACACTGCAAGCTTGGCACACCTGTATTTGATAAGATTCTCCCATTCTTCTCTGCAGATCCTTTCAAGCTCTGTCAGGTTGGATGGGGAGCGTTGCTACACAGCTATTTTCAGGTCTCTCCAGAGATGTTGGATCGGGTTCAAGTCCGGGCCCTGGATGGACCACTCAAGGACATTCAGAGACTTGTCCCGAAGCCACTACTGCCTTGTCTTGGCTGTGTGCTTAGTGAAGGTGAACCTTCACCCAAGTCTGAGGACCTGAGCGCTCTGGAGCAGGTTTTCATCAAAGATCTCTCTATACTTTGTTCTGTTCAGCTTTGCCTCGATGCTGACTTGTCTCCCAGTCCCTGCCGCTGATAAACATCCCCACAACATGATTCTGCCACCATCTTGCGTCACCTTAGGGATGGTGCCAGGTTTCCTCCAGACGTGATGCTTGGCATTCAGGCCAAAGAGTTCATCTTGTTTTCATCAGACCAGAGAATCTTGTTTCTCATAGTCTGAGAGTCCTTTAGGTGCCTTTTGGCAAACTCCAAGTGGGCGGTCATGTGTCTTTTACTGAGGAGTGGCTTCTGTCTTGCCAATCTACCATAAAGGCCTGATTGGTGTAGTGCTGCAGAGATGGTTGTCCTTCTGGAAGGTTATCCCATCTCCACAGAGGAACTCTGGAGCTCAGTCAGAGTGACCATCGGATTCTTTATCACCTCCCTGACCAAGGCCCTTCTTCCTCAATTGTTCAGTTTGGCCAGGCAGCCAGCTCTAGGGGGAGTCTTGGTGGTTCCAAACTTATTCCATTTAAGAATGATGGAAGCCAGTGTGTTTTTGGGGACCTTCAATGCTGCAGACACTTTTTTGGTACCCTTCCCCAGATCTTTGCCTCAACACAATCCTGTCTCAGAGCTCTACGGACAATTCCTTTGACCTCATGGCTTGCTTTTTGCCCTGACATGCACTGTCAACTGTGCGACCTTATATAGACGGGTATAAGCTATAGAACTATATATAAGCTATAGAACTATAGATAGTAGACTGCATAATAAAACAATCCCTAGTAAACTAGTGTGTATGAGTGTGGAATGATTGTATTATTTAGCATTAATAGATGGGTTTTATTCAATTTCACCAACCTTGCGGGGGTCCAGAGTGCTAGCACTGGAATGTTTTTGTAGGACATTAGCCTACATTTACTGATAGATTTATCAATTAGCCTACGTGCAACAATATCATATTTAGATTTAGCAATCTAGCTAAGTGTTCCTCCCACTTCCTCAGGTTGGGAATAATATAGCCTAGGTGAAAATGCACAGGAATGTCAGCAAATTCCCTGAAGAGCCCAAAATAAATCTGAAAGTTCTGGATCCTATTTGACAGGTTGCACATCAAAATTTCAATCATGCATCCCCTGAATAAGTTAGATGAAATAGCTAACTTTTGTAATCACAGGCTTCCATCTTAGTTGTCTTACTTGGCACTGGAAAATTGTCTAGAGCCCTGCTGCTAATATAAAGCAACTGTATAGTAACATTTATCACAATATGCCTATTTGTCCATATTGCCCAGCTCTGACACTTCCCTCACAACTTTTTTTAACATCATTTATTGTGATTTTATCATTAACACAATTTTTTGTTGTTCAATGGTATCGCTGGTATCGTTCAATGGATTTTTGTCCATATCGCCTATCTTTAGCGCGCGCACACACACACACATACACACACATACACATACACATACACACAGCTCCAGCTTGTTTTTTTTTTGACAACATCTGGTTGGCTGCGTCTGTCGTAGGTCATTAACAGCAAGGGAGGCCTATGTTGTGTTCCACATAGCTTTCTTTTTTGTTTGGATCATCAAATCAAATCTAATTTTATTGGTCACATACACGTGTTTAGCAGATGTTATTGCTGGTGTAGCGAAATGCTTGTGCTTCTACGTAGTTCAGACAGCGCAGAAATATCTAACGAGTAAACTTTCCACCTTTTTCACTGCTGTCCCATCAATGTGGATGAGGGATGCTCCCTCTGCTGTTTCCTGAAGTCCACGATCATTTTGTTGATGTTGAATGAGAGGTTATTTTCCTGACACCACACTCCCAGAGACTTTACGTCCTCCCTGTAGGCTGTCTCGTCGTTGTTGGTAATCAAGCCTACTACTGTTGTGTCGTCTGCAAACTTGATGATTGAGTTGGAGGCGTGGGTGAACAGGGATTACCGGAGGGGGCTGAGCACGCGCCCTTGTGGGGCCCCAGTTTTGAGGATCAGCAGAGTAGAGAGGTTGTTTCCTACCTTCACCACCTGGGGCGGCCCGTCAGGAAGTCAAGAACAGGGCAGGTTACCGACCAAAAGCCTCGAGCTTAATGATGTGCTTGGAGGGTACAATGGTGTTGAATGCCGAGCTATAGCCAATGACCAGTATTTTTACATAGGTGTTCCTGTTGTTCAGATGGGATAGGGAAGTGTGCGGTGTGATGGCAATTGCATTGTCTGTGGACCTATTGGGGAGGTAAGCAAAATGAAGTGGGTCTAACGTGACAGGTAAGGTGGAGGTGATATGATATGGTCCTTCTGTAGCTCAGTTGGTAGAGCATGGCGCTTGTAACGCCAGGGTAGTGGGTTCGATCCCCGGGATCACCCATACGTAGAATGTATGCACACATGACTGTAAGTCGCTTTGGATAAAAGCGTCTGCTAAATGGCATATATTATGATCCTTGACAAGTCTCTCAAAGCACTTCATGGTGACAGAAGTGAGTGCTACGGGGCGATGGTCATTTAGGTCAGGTACATTTGCATTCTTGGGAATTGGAACAATGGCCATCTTGAAACATGTGGGGACAACAGACTGGGATAGGAAGAGATTGAATATGTCCGTAAACACACCAGTCAGCTGATCTGCGCATGCTCTGAGGACGCGGCTAGGGATGCTGTCTGGACCGGCAGCCTTGCGAGGGTTAACAAGTTTAAATGTCTTACTCATGTCGGCCACAGAGAAGGAGAGCCCACAGTCCTTGGTAGCTGGCCAGGTCGGTGGCACTGTGTTATCCTCAATGCTGTTAAAGAACCTGTTTAGCCTGTCTAGAAGCAAGACGTTGGTGTCTGCAACATGGCTCGTTTTCCTTTTGTAATCCATGATAGTCTGTAGACTCTGCCACATACGTCTCACGTCTGAGCCGAATAGCGACTCCACTTTGTCTCGATAGAGATGTGTGTAGACTTTGTGTGTATTTGTGTGCCCGAGCCCATGTGTGTGTTTGCATTTGTGCATGCGTGTGTGTGACGTAGAAGTCCGTCACTGGCCGCGGGCAGCATTTGGTTCTTTAACGCACACACATATTCTTCACTCCTCCCTGCGCCATTATAAGATAAGTTAACAATGTGGGTCGACACACAAATTAACTTCTGTCTTGGTGCATGCATTTCACACCTGTCAGTGTTCATATTTGAGAGATACAATAATTATTATACTTATCAATGTTGTGGATGAGCGCATTGTTTGTTTGTTCTGTTCCTCTCTCTCCATCTCTGTAGCTTCCGGGTATGCTGGAAAAGGACCCGAGCTAAGGGAATTGGGTTGGCTTTATAGTGCCTGTCCCAAATGGCTCATTAATGCATATGGGCTTATTGAAAGATATTGTCAGTAGTGATGTAATGTTGTAAATGTTATGTTGTGATATTGTTTAAAACCGTGTTGCAATGTATATCCTTTAGTATGTGTAGTTCATGGAAAATGTAGGTTTGTTTTGTTAATTGATTAATTAATTAGAGTTAATTGTTCTGAGGGGAGGGGCTAGCCCTACAAAAGGAGCCTCTCTTTCAGTCATGGGGGAGGTTTTTGTTTTGGATTGAGCTGTGGATGGGGCAGCATTGTTTTTAAGCTGTCCCATAAGGTAGACGTTGATGGCAGTACTGTTGTTTTTTTGTTCCGGAATCACTTGTAAATAAACATCTTTGCACAGAAGAACTTTTGCGGTTCCGCCATCTTTTTATTTTGATAGAGGTTAGGTTATCCAGTTTAGCCTTCTGGCCTACTCTACGTGACAGTGTGTGCCCGTGTGTCCACATGTGTGTCTTTGCACGTGCGTGTGTGTGATAGGTATCGTAGCTGACTGGCTCGCTTGTCTCCCTCAGTTGTTTAAACTGCAATCAAAAATGGGAAACATGTCATTAGTATCACATTCCTGTTTTGAGATTTTTCTCCCTCCTCTCCCTCCTTATCCTCTCCCTGAGATGGAGGTTCAGTAACCATAAACAGGATCTTCCTGGGCCTGGCTGCCAACAACAGGATGTTTGGACGAGCTGTAATTGACCCTCCATGAAGTATTAGTGGAAAGAGGAGGATGATAAAAACATATCTGTTTTCACTAGAGAAAAACCGTCCTCACGTGCGCACACGCTCTCACACACACACACGCACACACACGTGTGCTCGCTCACACACACGCACTTAACACCTTTTATATGGCTCCAGGATTGTCGTATTTGATCTCTCGTTTGCTAAGCTGAGTGGAGGAGAGGCGACCTACTACATTATAAATATGTCTCATGTGTCATGACCATAAGAGTTAGAGGATGGGAATAGGGCAAGAGGATGTAGTGGGTCTGGGGTAGGATGGTGCAATGCCACAAGATGAACACTAGAGGGGGCTAGTTACTTTTACAAAGACATCACCTCCCATCACCTGCTACAAGTTAGTCACCAAGCTAGGATCAGCTAATCCTTTCCAAATACTCTTTAACCATTAGTGGAATTGAAGGCAACACTGACAGTTGATTAGTGTCTAGGGGCAAATTCACACTACTCCTGTCTGGTCTTCCCACAATAAGTTTTCGAAATAAAAACATTTTAGGGTGTCTGAGGAGTAAATATAAACGTATTTTGACCTGTTGAAATAAAGTTTAGGGGTAGATTTTGGGATTCCTTTCTCTGCAAGTTGAACGAGAGGATTAGTGAAATCAATGGCGCCAACTAAACTGACTTTTTGGGATGTAATAAAGAAACATTTTATCCAACAAAAAGACACTACATGTAATAGCTGGGACCCTTTGGATGACAAATCAGAAGAAGATTTTCAAAAAGTAAGTGAATATTTTATCATTATATGTGAATGTATGAAACCTGTGCCAGTGGAAAAATATTTTAATGTGGGGTGCCGTCCTCAATCGCATGGCATGTTTTTGTAAATTGGACAGTGCAGTTAGATTAACAAGCATTTAAGTTTTCAGCCAATATAAGACAATTATATGTACATAAATGCTTAAAATCCATAATATTCATGATTATTTATTTGAATTGCGGGCCCTCCAGTTTCACAGGAAGTTGTCCCTCTAGCGGGACCACTAGCCCTGAGAAGTTCATGACTGATGTCTTAAGATGTTGCTTCAATATATCCACATCATTTTTCTTCCTCATGATGCAATCTATTTTGTGAAGTACACCAGTCCCTCCTGCAGCAAAGCACCCCACAACATGATGCTGCCACCCCCGTGCTTCATGGTGTGGGATGGTGTTTTTTGGCTTGCAATCCTCCCCTTTTTTCCTCCAAACATAACGATGGTCATTATAGCCAAGCAGTTCCATTTTTGTTTCATCAGACCAGAGGACAGTTCTCCAAAAAGTACAATATTTGTCCCCATGTGCAGTTGCAAACCGTAGTTTTTATGGCGGTTTTAGAGCAGTGGCTTCTTCCTTCCTGAGCGGCCTTTTCAGGTTCTGTCGATATAGGACTCGTTTTGCTGTGGATATAGATACTTTTGTACCTGTTTCCTCAAGCATCTTCACAAGGTCCTTTGCTGTTGTTCTTGCTTTGATTTGCACTTTTCACACCAAAGCACAATCATCTCTAGGAAACAGAACACGTCTCCTTCCTGAGCGGTATGGTGACTGTGTGGTCCCATGGTGTTTATACTTGTGTATTATTGTGTGTACAGATGAATGTGGTACCTTCAGGCATTTGGAAATTGCTCCCAAGAATGAACCAGACTTGTGGAGGTCTACAATTATTTTTCTGGGGTCTTGGCTGATTTCGTTTGATTTTCCCATGATGTCAAGCAAAGAGGCACTGAGTTTGAAGGTTGGCCCTGAAACACATCTACAGGTACACCTCCAATTGACTCAAATGATGTTAATTAGCCTACCAGAAGCTTCTAAATTCTTGACATTATTTTCTGAAATTTTCCAAGCTGGTTAAAGGCACAGTCAACTTAGCGTATGTAAACTTCTGACCCATTGGAATTGTGCTACAGCAAATTATAAGTTAAATAATCTGTCTGTAAACAATTGTTGAAAAAATGACTTGTGTTATGCACAAAGTAGATGTCCTATTCTGCTCTGTTCTGCTCTGACCTGCTCTGTTGTGCTCTGCTCTGCTCTGTCCTGCTCTGTCCTGCTCTGCTTTGTCCTGCTCTGCTCTGCTATATCCTGCTATGTCCTGCTCTGACCTGCTCTGTCCTGCTCTGATCTGTCCGGCTCTACTCTGTCCTGCTCTGCTCTGCTCTGCTCTTCTGTCCTGCTCTGCTCTGTCCTGTTCTGATCTGCTCTGTCCTGCTATGCTCTGCTCTGTGTAGGTCCCAAGCCACTTGAAGATGTTGGAGGTGCTGATATGTTTTTGTTCACATCTCCACCCTTTGATTCCGCAGGCAACTGTCATGCTCTGCTCTGTCCTGCTCTGTCCTGCTATGCTCTCTCCTGCTCTGCTCTGATCTCTCCTGTTCTGCTCTGCTCTGTCGTGTACTACTCTGTCCTGCTTTCCTGCTTTGCTCTGCTTTATCCTGCTCTGTGCTAATCTGCTCTGTCCTGCTCTGCTCTGTTCTGCTCTGCTCTGCTCTTTCCTGCTCTGCTCTGCTCTGTCCTGCTCTGCTCTGCTCTGTCCTGTTCTTCTCTGTCTTGTTTGCTCTGCTCTGCTCTGTCCTGCTCTGTTCTGCTCTGCTCAGCTCTGTCCTGCTCTGTCCTGCTCTGATCTGGCCTGTTCTTTTCTGTCTTGTTTTGTTCTGCTCTGCTCTGTCCTGCTCTGTTCTGTCCTTTCCTGCTCTGTCCTGCTCTGCTCTGTCCTGCTCTGTTCTGTCCTGCTCTGCTCTGCTCTGTCCTGCTCTGCTCTGTCCTGCTCTGTTCTGCTCTGCTCTGTCCTGCTCTGTTCTGTCCTTTCCTGCTCTGTTCTGCTCTGCTCTGTCCTGCTCTGCTCTGTCCTGCTCTGCTCTGTCCTGCTCTGTTCTGTCCTTTCCTGCTCTGTTCTGCTCTGCTCTGTCCTGCTCTGCTCTGTCCTGCTCTGTTCTGTCCTTTCCTGCTCTGTTCTGCTCTGCTCTGTCCTGCTCTGCTATGCTCTGTCCTGCTCTGCTCTGTGTAGGTCCCAAGACGCTTGAAGATGTTGGGAGGTGCTGATATGTTTTTGTCCACATCTTCACCCTTTGCTTCCACAAGCAACTGGCAGCCCTGCAGCCCTGCAGCCTCAGGTACAGTAATCATAGAAGCAGAATCAATAGAATAGCCATGGAAACTCAATTGGACTGGGAAACTCATGGGTGCATAGGAAGATACAACACTTACAGGTAGCCTCATCCAACAGTAGACGCACGCACACACGCATACATAATCCCTTACCCTTATCGTCTACAGATCATGAGGTAGAACTGTACAGCCACACCTCCAGTTATAAGGGAACTCCATCAATACTGTCCACAGTTGTATTTAGTTCTCTTGCAGTGGGAAAAGGGCTGGGAATCAGATGCCTGTGTTCCGGTTGGAGTGTACAGATGTGATTTTGAGATGTGTTACCAACTCCACTAGAGGGCACTGTAACACATTCTGTATATTTTAGGCTTGCTTTTTTGTTGCCTCAACTGGAAGGAAATGAGATACCTAATCAGTTACTGAATTAATTCAGCCCAAATGTGTCATCCACATTTAACCCAACTCCTCTGAATCAGAGAGGTGCGGGGGGCTTCCTGAATCAAAATCCACATCAGATGACACCTGTGAGAGTAAAAAAAACATGCCCTCTTAAGAACTCTTTTTATTTTTAAAAATATTTTTTATATATATTGACTTTCAATTCAAAGAACTAACTACTTTTTCTTACACTGTAGGTATGAGGCCTTTTGACATTTTCCCCCTCAAACACTAGAACTTTGAGGTGTTTGAATGTGTGTGTATGTGTTGTTTCATGAGTGTTTGTCCTTTGAAGATCTTTCAAACACACATCCCAGAGCTTACTAATGACCCATCCTGTGTGTGTGATTTCTTGTGTGTCAATAATCTTAACCTCAGAGTGAATTAATGGCGTTCTGTGTTTCATTAATTTTATTTATCCTTTATTTAACCAGGCAAGTCAGTTAAGAACAAATTCTTATTTACAATGATGGCCTACACCGGCCAAACCCTAACCTGGATGATGCTGGACCAATTGGGCACCGCCCTATGGGACTCCCAATTACAGCTGGTTGTGACACAGCCTGGAATCAAACCCGGGTCTGTAGTGATGCCTTTAGCACTGAGATGCAGTACCTTAGACCGCTGTGCCACTCGGGAGCCACAATAAATAACTGTTATGTATAAGATACGTGTGTCACAGCTGCATTATAATCCATATGTGATGAATGAAAAAGGTGAAGTAGTTACTAATTCCTGACTATCATCAACTATAATCACAAGATCATCAGTAACTGAGCTTTATCCTTGGTTACTCTTCATAGTACTCTATATATTTCTGCTTTTATCACAAAATGGGGTGTGTTTCCAGGGCTTACATTGGGCCCCTGATAAGTGGAGCAACGTTTGAATGCCACAGGATATCTGAACATCATCTCCAATCAGGTGCATCCCTTCATGACAGCAGTGTATCCGTCTGCAAATACATTTTTTCAGTAGTATAATGCCCCATGCCACAAGGCTAGGATTGTCCAGGAATGGTTCCACAAACATGACAGTGAATTCAGTTTACTGCAGTGGCCTGCCCAGTCACCAGATCTCAATCCAATTGATCATCTGTGGGATGAGATGGAACGAGCTGTTCAGAGTAGAGATCCACTACCAGCCATTTGACACTGCTGTAGGAAGCATTGGAGTCAACATGGGCCAGCATCCCTGTGGAAGCATTGGAGTCAACATGGGCCAGCATCCCTGTGGAAGCATTGGAGTCAACATGGGCCAGCATCCCTGTGGAAGCATTGGAGTCAACATGGGCCAGCATCCCTGTGGAAGCATTGGAGTCAACATGGGCCAGCATCCCTGTGGAAGCATTGGAGTCAACATGGGCCGGCATCCCTGTGGAAGCATTGGAGTCAACATGGGCCGGCATCCCTGTGGAAGCATTGGAGTCAACATGGGCCAGCATCCCTGTGGAAGCATTGGAGTCAACATGGGCCAGCATCCCTGTGGAACGCATTCGATACCTTGCAGAGTCCATGTCCTAATAAATTGAGGCTGTTCTGAGGGCAAAAGTGTTCCTATTGTTTTGTACACTGTGTACACCACCATTCAAAAGTTTGGGGTCACTTAGAAATGTCCTTGTTTTTGAAAGAAAAGCACATTTCTTGTCTATTAAAATAACATCAAATTGATCAGAAATACAGTGTAGACATTGTTCATGTTGTAAATGACTGTTGTAGCTGGAAATGACAGATTGTTTTTATGGAATATCTACATAGGCATATAGAGGCCCATTATCAGCAACCATCACTCTTGAGTTCCAATGGCACGTTGTGTTAGCTAATCCAAGTTTATCATTTTAAAAGGCTAATTGATCATTAAAAAAACATTTTGCAATTGTGTTAGCACAGCAGAAAACAGTTGTCCTGATTAAAGAAGCAATAAAACTTATTTAGACTAGTTGAGTATCTGGACAGAGGAACTCTGCTTCGAAGGCCAGCATCCGGGAGTCGCCTCTTCACTGTTGACGTTGAGACTGGTGTTTTGCGGGTACTATTTAATGAAGCTGCCAGTTGAGGACTTGTGAGACGTCTGTTTCTCAAACTAGACGCTCTAATGTACTTGTTTTCTTGCTCAGGTGTGCACCGGGGCCTCCTACTCCTCTTTCTATTCTGGTTAGGGCCAGTTTGTGCTGTTCTATGAAGGGAGTAGTACACAGCGCTGTGCGAGATCTTCAGTTTCTTGGCAATTTCTCGCATGGAATAGCCTTCATTTCTCAGAACAACAATAGACTGACACGTTTCAGAAGAAAGTTCCTTGTTTCTGGCCATTTTAAGCTTTTCTTTCAAAAACAAGGACATTTCTAAGTGACCCCAAACCTTTGAATGGTATGGAATAATGTCACATGGCAGGCTGTATGGGGATGTTGAATGTTCTGAGGTGTGTAAGTGATCAGGCCTAATACAGCAGTGTTTTAAGTGTGGCCAAACCACACTACCTAGAGGCATGGCTTATTGACATCTAGCAGAGCCATATATGGTCATGCTGGCTACCTGTCAACACACAAGATTAATCATTACGCACGGTGTGTGTGCATGCTTGAATGATTGTGAATGAAGAGGATCAGGTGAGAGAGCATTAACGTGGGCTTTCATTAGTCAGGCACAGAGAGACTGAACCAACTTCAGCAATCTGGCAATAAATATGAACAAGTATAAATATTTAATAGACTGTGTGTCTGGGAGTTATTCAAGTTTTGGGAGCTATATCTCTTCAGTTCAGTAGGAGGCCCCGGTGCACAACTGAGCAAGAAGACAAGTACATTAGAGTTGTCTATGCATGTTGTCTTCAGCACCTCAGCTCTGTTTTCTTTAGTCTGCTGCTAACATGTTGGTTTGCAGGATATTTTCCCAACTGAGTCAGAACACACTACTCTTGGTGTGTGGTTTGGTTTCACAGGATTAGTAAAGCCTGTTAGCTAGAGAGCAGAGAAGGTGAATATTGCTGAGAGAGAGAGAGAGAGAGAGAGAGAGAGAGAGAGAGAGAGAGAGAGAGAGAGAGAGAGAGAGAGAGAGAGAGAGAGAGAGAGAGAGAGAGAGAGAGAGAGAGAGAGAGAGAGAGAGAGAGAGAGAGAGAGAGAGAGAGAGAGAGAGAGAGAGAGAGAGAGAGAGAGAGAGAGATGGTGGCCCAGCCCATGGATTGATAGAAAGCGAAGAGAGAAAGGAAGAAAGAGAGGCAGCACTGAGAATAGAGAGATGGTAATCCAGTCTGGGGATTGGAACGGCTGACTTGCTGCCCACCAGCTGTGGCTTCAAACTCAACCCATTATCCAGACCACTCCATTCTGGAACACCATGCGGAATTCCCAGCCGTTCCCAGCCAGTGATGGGAAACAGTTTTCGGAACAGAGACACAGCTGCCAGGGGCTTCTGAGGGGTGTGTTTAAAAGTTATGAAGCGGAAGGCCGGAAGAGAGGGAATCTAATGATGGAATTAAGGACATTTGAGAGAGATTATTGTCCTGACTCTTATCTAAAACTCTGTCTCGTGCAGCTGTCTGAACTCTAGTGTCTTACCAATCTCTTTCTAACCTCACCTCCCTTTCTCTCCCCTCTCTCTCTGTTTCACTCTATTTTACAATCTACTCTCTCTCCCCTTTCATTCTCGCATTGTCTTACTTATCTTCTCCCATATCTAACTCTGTCATCTCTCTCTAAAAGTGTCTTTCCCTTTTCTCAACCATGCCTTTTCTCTTCCCGCCTTCTCTCTATCAGATAAAAGTTGGGTGCTATAGTTTAATTAGTTGTGTGTGTGTAAGCGTTGTCTTCCCGTCCTCCAGGGGTCAGTGTGGGGTGTTTGAGGCCTGGTTCCTGTTGGTGCAGTGTGCTGACTGGGTGGAGGTGGCCAGCGAGCTACTGGTCTCAACCAGAACCCAGGACTGTGGCCCTCTGCTGTGGCTCTTAACCTTCTACCACCAGCCAACAGGGGACACCACAGGACACAGCAGTTGGTGTGTACTGGCTGGCTGGATAGAGACGTTCAGTGCGTCCCCATGCTCCACACGGTGTGCACTTACACACTCCCTGTCATGGATTTGAAAGCATATGATTGGTGTGAGCATTGGCTGGCGGGAGTTTCTACCATTGTTAAACCCATGTGAGAATATGTGAAGAAGGTATGGCTTGGTGGTTACTGGTGTCAACTCCGTCAATAGATGGCCACCTCCTTGTCCTGGCTGACCTGCCCTGGTTGGTTTCAGCATAGCTCGCCCAATAGATAGATGGATGAATAATCGACTGAGGGATGAATAATATATCGTTTCTCCAGGTTAGAAGGGAAGAGGCGAGCGGAGGGAAAAATATATATATATAGAGAGAGATAGAGAGAGAGAAAGGGAGAGGAGAAAGAAAGAGGGGGTGAAGTTTGCTTCTTTTTTTCTACTCAGAAGAAGGTAGTATACTTTCTTTCTCCAGGTGGCAGCCAGAGAAGCCTGGGATCACCTCAGGTCACCCTTCCTGTTCTCAGCTCATCCCCTTCCTGCTGACTGACTGCAGTCATTGGCCGAGCTGATGTCAGCCTGCTCCCAGTAGCCGCCTCTGGCCTAGCTATTGATCGTCAGCCTCCTGGTAGATTTTGCAGTTTTCTCCCACAGTGTTGCAAGGGAGAGCTCTTCCTTCAGGAACACACACATACACACACACACTACAAAACACCTGTTTTTTCTCTCTATTCCGCTATACACATGATGGCATCACCTTTATGTGAACACATTTTCTGCCTTGTATTATATACCTTAACACTTGTGTTTGTGATTTGTGTGTTTCAGGTAGTGCAGCAGTCAGGGCTGGTCCGTGAAGCAGTGTCCTCACCATGGTTGAGCTCAGAGTAAACAGAGTGAGATCTTCCTCCAGCCTCACTGACAGAGTTCATCCAGAGTTCATAGCTGTGCTAGGCTGCTCCACCAACCAGACACTATGACTCTGACAAGAGTTGTAACTGTTTTAACGGCGTGCATTAACTGTAAACACTGAGGCCGTTCCTGCTTTAAGTTACAATTTCAGACAGTGTCCAATATGCTATTGTGGCTATTTGAGCATAATGTAGTCCTGTCAGAGTGACCTATCAACAAAACCAGTGGAGCAAATACCATCATATTTCCCCATAGATATGGCTGTTAACTTCTATGATATTTCCTACAATAGGTTAATATGTGGTGTTCAATGTAGGCCTACATTCCATCAAACTTTAAAAAAATATTATGCATGGCTTGACATGAGCCATTTTAGGAATGATGTTTTCCGAAAGCTCAAATCCGTTTAGAAATATGTAATACAATTGGCCAAATAGCTGATGTGTTTAACCTAACGTAGCAGTCGTAAAAAAGGAAGGCGAGAAGAAAAATAACTCCAATCCAGGAAATGTGGAGGGGGAGGAGGAGTTCATATGGAGCGTCGCCTTGTTATCGTCCCAAAGCCGAAGTCACATCACAGGCTTTCTTTCCATGTCCCATGAAAACCTGAACATCCGTTTTTTGGTGACTCGGCAGAGGGTACATTGTGTTATATAATACAAGAAGCAAGAAACCACTTAAAAAAAATGTTGTATTAATTGTTAGCATCATTATTACCATATAGAGAATTATACAAAAATGTATTCTATCCTCTGCCTATTGGCTTATTTGCATATTCAAGCCTGTCTCAAAATAGGACACTGCCCCTTTAAGACAAAAAAACTCTCTTGACTCGCTTTTCAAAGACAGATATGTCAAAGTTTTGTGATTTTGTGGGAAGGAATCACTCTCCTATTGCTGACCCAAATTTGCTATAACCGGCCCAGTAACTCACTAACTACAAAAGAATATCAACAAATGTGCACACATTGCTAATTTCTGTATCAAACTATTAGCAGCTCCAAGTTGGTTTGATTTTGTGGTCTCAAACCAGTGAGTTTATAACAACTCTTCATCAACAATGTGGGAGATGTTTTATTATTGACAATGCAAGAGATGGGAATGTTGTTCTGTTGTCATATAATTGCAACATTTAATATCAATATACCATTATAAATAGTTTTCCAGATTGTATTTTGGAGATGATTTTACACAATGTGAATATTGGGTGGTAACTGAGAGAACCTGTTTGGGTCCCGAGGCAAAACCAATGGCTACTCTGATCTAGGCTACTCTCCGACCACGGCTGATGGAAAAACAGCTCATGCCTGTTAAATAGAACAAGGCTACTCTGATGCGCTCCTCAGACTACAACAAGTTAGATTTGGTTTGATGCATTGAAAGAGACTGTAATTATGTTGATTAAATCCCAATGAACACAGTAGAGTGAAAATGTTATCTGTTTTAAGCCAGGAAAGATAGTGCACATTTTAGTGAACTTCAATCTTGTGTGTTTCTACACGGGACTTCTCCAGGAGCTGCGTGGCCAGGCTGGCACGCAGCTTAGCGGGAACTTTGACAAGACACACTTTTAGCCACTCAAGGGCAACAAGTCATAAAATGTGTCCTAACCTTCCCACCCATATAACTGTCTCACAACACATTCCTCACATTATACACACATGGAGAAGCATAATTTGTGTGTTGAAGAGAAGGACATGGAACACTTGTTATGGACTCAATGTTTACTGACAGAATGTCTCTACACCAGCTATACTGGATGGTATTGAATACAAACCATGACAACACTTCAACTCTGATTATGAATATGTAAATATTTCTAATGTGTTAATACAATCTGAGTAATGGTCTGTAAACTGATCATGGTGGTTTTTAGATTCTGTACATTGGCTGACTTAAAGATGCAGTCCGGGATCTTAAGCACAACAAATATCTTAACATATTGTACAAATTGGATTTGTAACACACAGTGCCTTTGGAAAGTATTCAGAACCATAGACTTTTTCCACATTTTGTTACGGTGCAGCCTGATTCTAAAATGGATTTAAAATAAAATACTCAACAATCTACACACAATACCCCATAATGACAAAGCAAAAACTGTTTTTTAAATCAATTTGAGCTAATTTATTACAAATAACAAACAGAAATATCACATTTACATAAGTATTCAGACCCTTTACTCAGTATTTTTTTGAAGCACCTTTGGCAGCGATTACAGTCTTCTTGGGTATGATGCTACAAACTTGCTCCCATTCTTCTCTGCAGTTCCTCTCAAGCTCTGTTAGGTTGGATGGGGAGCGTTGCTACACAGGTCTCTCCAGAGATGTTGTATCTGGTTCAAGTCCGGTCCCTGGATGGACCACTCAAGGACATTCAGAGACTTGTTCCGAAGCCACTCCTGCCTTGTCTTGGCTGTGTGCTTAGTGTCATTTTCCTGTTGGAACGTGAACCTTCACCCAAGTCTGAGGACCTGAGCGCTCTGGAGCAGGTTTCATTCAAGGATCTCTCTGTACTTTGCTCCATTCATCTTTTGCTTGATCCTCACTAGTCTCCCAGTCCCTGCCTCTGATAAACATTCCCACAGCATAATGCTGCCACCATCGTGCTTCACCATTTAGGCCAAAGAGTTGAATCTTGGTTTCATCAGACCAGAGAATCTTGCTTCTCATGGTCTGAGAGTCTTTAGGTGCCCTTTGACAAACTCCAAGCGGGCTGGCATTCGCCTTTTACTGAGGGTGGGCTCCGTCTGGCCACACTACCATAAAGGCCTGATTGGTGGAGTGCTGCAGAGATGGTTGTCCTCCTGGCAGGTTCTCCATCTCCACAGAGGAAATCTAGAGCTCTGTCAGAGTGACCATCGGGTTCTTGGTCACCTCCCTGACCAATGCACTTCTCCCCCGATTTCTCAATTTGGCCGGGTGGCCAGCTCTAGGAAGAGTCTAGGTTGTTCCAAACTTCTTCAATTTAAGATTGATGGAAGCCACTGTGTTCTTGGGGACCTTCAATGCTGCATACATTTTTTGGTACCCTTCCCTAGCTCTGTGCCTCGCCACAATCCTGTCTCTGAGCTCTACGGACAATTCCTTCGACCTCATGGCTTGGTTTTCACTCTGACATGCACTGTGAACTGTGGGACCTTGAATTGACAGATGTGTGCCTTTCCAAATCATGTCCAGTCCATTGAATTTACCACAGATGGACTCCATTCAAGTTGTAGAAACATCTCAAGGACGATCAATGGAAACAGGACGAACCTGAGCTCAATATTGAGTCTCATAGCAAAGTGTCTGAATACTTATGTAAATAAGGTATTTAAGTTATATTTTTAATATATTTGCAAATATTTCTAAAAACCTGTTTTTGCTTTGTCATTATGGGGTATTATGTGTAGATGGTTGAGGATTTGTATTTATTTGATCCATTTTAGAATAAGGCTGTAACGTAACAAAATGTGGAAAAAGTCAATTGGTCTGAATACTTTCCAAAGTCAATGTATCGTACGAATTGCCCCAAAATATGTTGTTGCAAGAGGTAACATCTTATACCAAATGGATAACGTAGTACACAAGAAAAGGTGCGCTGTTTTGCCTATGTGAGTACCACTCAAAATGACTGGCTGAAATGATACAGTTCCGTAACATCCCTTTTAGGGCAAAACAATTCAATGATATGTTAAAACAATAAGTATATGCGTGTATATTGTGTAACTGTGGTGTACACTGAAATACATTTTAGTCTATCATTTAATTAAAAAAATATGTGCATTGTTTTACAATGTTTTTTATTGACAGATCCACTGGTCCCCATGATCAAGTGTAGAAAATATTTCCTGACTAATTTCCTGAGGAAAATAAATGTCTTGTCAAACAAGCCAGCACTTTATTAAAAAGACCACATTTCATGTTTACAAATGCCAGAAGAATAGGATTTCTCTTTGATTCCTATATTTTTGAGAACCCTTGATTACAGAGTTAGAGTTAGCGAGGTTGAAACGGTTTTCTAGGTGTGAAGGAGAGTCGGACCAAACTGCAGCGTGTAGATTACGATCCATGTTTAATAAACAACGTAAACCCGAATTAACACAAACACTACAAAACAAAGAACGTAAATAACGAAACGAAAACCGAAACAGCCTATATTTGTGTGAACTAACACAACGACAGGAACAAAGACACTAAGGACAATCACCCACAACAAACTCAAAGAATATGGCTGCCTAAACATGGTTCCCAATCAGAGACAACGATAAACACCTGCCTCTGATTGAGAACCACTCCAGACAGCCATAGACTTTGCTAGATCACCCCACTAGCTACAATCCCAATATATACACACCCACATACAAAAACCCATGCCACACCCTGGCCTGACCCAATACATGAAGATAAACAGAAAATACTTCGACCAGGGCGTGACAGACCCCCCCCTAAGGTGCGGACTCCCGAACGCACCTCACAACAATAGGGAGGGTCCGGGTGGGCGTCTGTCCATGGTGGCGGTTCCGGCGCCAGAGAGAAAACTCGGGAGTGAGAGAAAGCTCAGGAGTGAGAAGAAGCTCAGGAGTGAGAGGAAGCTCAGGAGTGAGAGGAGTGAGAGGATCCTGTCCGACTGGCAGATCCTGGCCGACTGGCAGATCCTGGCCGACTGGCGGATCTGGAAGAGTCTGGTTGACTGGAAGATCTGGAAGAGTCTGGTTGACTGGAAGATCTGGAAGAGTCTGGTTGACTGGAAGATCTGGAAGAGTCTGTTTGACTGGCAGATCTGGAAGAGTCTGGTTGACTGGCAGATCTGGAAGAGCTACAATCCCAATATATACACACCCACATACAAAAACCAATGCCACACCCTGGCCTGACCCAATACATAAAGATAAACACAAAATACTTCGACCAGGGCGTGACAGAGGTAATGTTAATAGTTTCCTGGTGGTATTTCCAGTGTAAACACTTAGAGCAGATCCCAGCCACAGACTAAACACACTGAGCAGATCCCAGCCACAGACTAAACACACTGAGCAGATCCCAGCCACAGACTAAACACACTGAGCAGATCCCAGCCACAGACTAAACACACTGAGCAGATCCCAGCCACAGACTAAACACACTGAGCAGATCTAAGGGAATTTACCATGGTGGTCTGGCTTTACACACTCTGGTTTGTCTTTTTCCCTGTACTATCTGGGTCAAGTCCTTTTGTATCCCTTTGACATTTTAAGTAGACATTGTGCACCAATTTAGAATTTTAAAAGCAAGTTATATTAAATGAAGTACCCTTTAATATAGACCACATGTCAACTGAAATAAATCTGTTTTTTAGTTTGCTAAAGTGACAAAATGCTGAATTCTGGCATGTTCCTCTGTGGAGTTTAATATTTGAACCCGCTTAACCCCAAAGTTCCTCCACGTTTTCACCATCTTTGAAAACCTCGCATTCACGTGATATCTGAGTTATCGGAAAATCCTAGTTCCGCCTGAAAAAATATAGTTGCCGAGTTGTGACGTTTCACCACTTACCTTTTGAACCGAAAGATTGCAACCTTAAAAATATGGATAGTTTAGCTAATTTGACCATATCACCAATGTTAAGCAAGCTAGCTAACCTTATAATTAATAACAGCATCAAGCTAGCTGAAGTCATATTGGTTGAAGAATTTGTTCTGACAAAAAAGCACACGAATGAAACAAAATTGACATCACAACTAGGAAATAGGAAGTTCCGACGAGCATGTGAATGTGGCCCTAGTTATTTTGTTGCTTTGAAGAAGTCATTTCTGGAGATGATTTTTTCATGTGATTAGCAATTCATTTTTAAGGGTATTTAAAAAAAAAGCTTCCATTCCTCCTTTCAGAAGGGGATTTATGGCTGATTTCATATTGAAATCGTCAACCCTGTGACAGTCAAACCTGTTACAGTCAACCCTGTTACCTTATTTTGCACTTAATAGGTACATACTATTGTATTTTTAAAAATTGAAAGTCTTGTGATGGAAAACATATTTTTTATTAAGTTGAACATGTGCTCTTTATGACAGAATGTTAAAATGATGTGAGTACACTACCCAAAAGGGACTCATTTCGTGGAACGACCAATCTGTGTCCCAAAATACCTCACTATTAGGAGCACCCATGGAGAAAAGAACTGGATAGGTTCTCACTACATAGCTGTGGGCATCCCAATATAATGTACTATACACTCAGTGGACAGTTTCTTATGTCCACTACCCTGTTCACGAAATGTTTTTGCCCTTCTACAGACAGTTGAGTCATGTGGCTGTGGCTTGCTATATATAGCAGACATCAAGGCATTCAGTTACTGTTTGATTGAATGTTAAAATGGGCAAAACGGGTGACATATGCAACTTTGAGAGTGGTATGATCGTCGGTGCCAGGTGCGCCGGTTCCAGTATCTCAGAAACGGCCAGCTTCCTGAGCTTTTCCTACAGAGAATAGGGTGACAAGCAAAAAACATCCAGTCTGCGGCAGTCCTGTGGTCAAACAGCTCGTTGAGGTAAAAGAAGAATGGAAAGAATGGTGCAAGCTAACAGGAGGGCCACAATCAAGCAAATAACGGCGCAGTACAACAGTGGTTAGCAAGGATTTGGCGTAAGCAGCATGAGTCCATGACCCTATCCTGCCTGGACACAACGGTACAGGCTGGTGGCTGTGGGGAATGTTTTCCTGTCACACGTTAAGTCCCTTGGGTCCAATTGAGCAACATTTGAATGCCAAAGTGTATCTGAACATAGAATCCATCCCCCGAAGAATTCAGGCAGTTCTAGAGGCAAAGGGGTTCCGACCAGGTACTAGATGTGTGTAACTAATAAACTAGACACTGAGTGTATAGTGTAATATTTCTGACCAGTTTCAATCAAAGACTGAAGAGAAAGCAAGACATCCCAGTCCCTCCTTTTTTCTGGTTCATATACAGTCAATTAACTAAGCAGACCAGACCCAGCTGATAATGCATTGGTGCCTATGGGAGAGCCACCGCGTTATGCAGACCGGAACTGACCATTTTTTGGTAAACATCTAAATGGGACATCTTTGTTTATCCACCATCTTTGCTTTCACTTCAGTGATTACGCAGGAAAGGAAATAAGGACATGAAGCCATATAGAAGTTGGATTCTGGTTGTCTTCCTGTCTGGAGAGGAAGTAGTGAGAGCATTATTTCCTTGTGACTCCTCAGCTTTTCCTCTCCCTTTCATGTCCCAAGGTGGGCAGCTGAACAGCCTGTAAGTGAGAACAGTGTAAGAGCAGGAGCGCTGCTATTCTCTTCAGAGCTGGTGTGCAATTTATAGTACAGTCATGGGAGTATCTGTGTTCCATATGTGTTCCCTTTTCCCTGTATTGTACAATACTTTTGGCAAGGGGTCATAGGTATAGCACACAATATAGGGAAGTTGCTCTGGTCAAAAGTACTGCACGATATGTGATTCGTTTCAGGAAACTAGCCATATGTTGCACGTCACTACTTCACAGGACAAATACTTCACAGGATTTGAACTTAATTTTTAAATGTATTATTCTCAAAATGCGTTTTTTTGGCAGAAATGTCTTCTGGAACATGTGAACTTTCATGTGCCTTAATAACAAACTTGTATGCCACCAGTAAATACAAATACAATTGTTAAATTATGAGACTGGTTGGTTTAGCCATGGAAAAAGTGAGCAAACCTTCCCGCTAGCCATGATTGGCTGAGATAATGAGTGAGCTGGACATGCCGAGAGATGAGTTCGGATTGGCATGCCATATAGCATGCTTCTGTCTATAACATGAGTTGGTCAGTATGTGTAGGTAATCATTTCTAATATGGCTTTTTTTACCATATCACATAGTAGAACTGCATAAGTGTTGCTCTCCACTTTCTGGAGGACCGAGATTTGAAATCAGTGGAATTAGAGTATGATAGCTGGGAAGATTGCAAATATATAGACAAAGTTGAAAAGAGAACACACAGTGGGGCTGTTATATAAAACACATGTCTCCGGATTACATCTTCAAACTAAGAGCAACCATGGCATCCGTGACAGAGCGGGAGAAGCATCCATCCCATGTATTTGGGAAAGAGAGTCTAGCTAATGACATTTTCAGATATTACACGTTTCTAATTTTGCCAGAAAGTAATTTTCATTTCAAGTTAATGTGTACTGTTAGCAAGCTAGCTAACATTAACTGGCTGGCTAGCTAGCTAATGTTACGTGTATGATCTGTGTAGTAATATTATTTGTATCTCAGAGCCATTTGCATTGCTAGTTATAGCCTAATGTTAGCTACGTGCATATTCATTCAGGGTAGTAACGTTATGAGTTGGGATTAGGGTTCATTGTTTAGCTAGCTAGCTACATGTATAAACAAAAGACTTCACTATGCAAGTAACTATTTCAATAGAATGTTTATGATGTCATAGCGACAACTGTCGATAGACTTAGTTGGTAAATTCGCTCTGGCTATCTACTCCGATTTCAGAACACTCTCATCTGAGTGTGCTAGAGAGCAGAATATCTGACTAAATTTACAAACGCTCAACACCCTTTGAATATGGCCGGTGTCAGTATACTTGGGCAAAAAAGCATACTCACATTTTTTTGCAGAAGCACAGTTGCAGTCACCAACGCTCTAGATAACATAAAAACAGCCTAACCAGCTCTGGTAGGGTGAGTAAAATGGTCAGAGTGAGCTGTTCTCTCATTTGTGTCTGGAAGTAGCTAATCAACGTTAGCCAGTTAGCATGGGTGCTTGACTGCTGTTGTTAGGCCAGCACAGTCAAATCAACCCTACTCCTCCGAGATCAAAACGCTCTGAATTTCCGAACAGACAATCTGACAACACTCTGAGTTTACGAACGCCCAGAGCACACTCTGGCACTCCAGATTAAATTTACAAACACACCCGTAGTATAAAACCACCTTTAGTCTTGAAATCTTTGTCACATGGGAATTCTTAAAGAGATTGGTGGGGCTGAAGCTTAAGAGGGTGTGAACGATGCTGAATGTGTGTAGACAAAGAAGAGTTCTCCTGTAGGTACAGTACCAAAATATGGCAATTTTCTCAAAATCGAGGTTACAAGTTGATCAACTTTCAAAGCAGAATTAATTTTCCATTGTTCCTCAAATGTAGTGTATGATACACCATTTTCTGGCTCCTAGTCTCTACTTTTATCCAATGTAAAAAACACCATTTCTAATTTTGCTACATAAGCGAATTGAGCCGGTCGGTCACATATAGGGAATACAGTGTAATTTGGGATGCATCCCCTGACGGTATCAGTCAGGTGTGTTGATGTTTTTGTGTAGCTCTTTGGGGCTGGAGGATGATTCTGATGCTTGTCCGTCTGTCTGACTGTTTGTATGTCTATCTGGTGTTGGTGTGGGCTGGACTCCTGTTCCTGCTGAACTGAGCCAGTCATTCAGTAGTACTGTTATCAGCTCAGTAGGCACAGGAGGCACAGTCCTCTATAGTGCTCTCTTCCTCTTTCCCCTTCTTCCTTCTTCTTCTCCTTCTCCTTCTCCTTCTTCTCAATATTTTGTAATGAAATGTTGTCTTTCTTGCTGAGACGCACCTGCATCTCTGGGAGGCAAGTCTCTTTCACGCTGTTTGAAATATGAATTGAGAACCTATCATCAACAACAATGCAACAGTACCGTATGTCTCACTGAAAGCAGTTAAGTAAGAACAGTAAGTCTAACATAACATGGCTCTGATTTCTCACAGTTCCATTCATGCATTCAAGCTCCATATTAACAACACCAATAACAAGTCAGAGGTGCTGGAGTCTGGCTGGGGAAACAGTTAGACAGTCCCACACCAGGAATATGGCACCTCACAATAGGCTTATAATAAGATAACAAAGTGAGGTTAACCTAGGATATTAAAGTGAGCAAAGTTAGGTTGACTTCTGGCAATAGAGTGAAAAAAGTTGGGTTTCTCCTGTCTATAAGGTTTTCATTGTGCTTTGATGTGCCCCACTCCCCCCCCCATTTGGCTGTAATAAATCAAGCTTAAGATATTGTCACCGATGGTAATTCCTCTCTTTTACAGGCCTTTGATAGTCATTACTCTTTTAACAGGCCCTAAATATAGTCCTTTCCAGGCAGACTCCACATGGCCTTCATTTCTAATTCACACATCTGTCCTTGCTTACAACCACCATTTTGTTTCAGGAAGAAAAGACGACAGCTCTCCACCTACCTCTTCCCGTCCTTCCACTGACCGCACCACCACCACAATTGCCTTTCCAGCTCAGTGCTGATCCATTGGTTGGGATTCAATCAAAAACACGTTATAGAGCAGCACACTGCATTTGCGAAAATCTGGCTATTAAAGGCAATTTCCCTGATATTCTGTGGATTTTGGCGCAACCATAGTAACCTTTAAAAGTTAAGTGCAATGCTCTTAACGACAACACGCCTTTGATTGAATCCCGGGCCATTGATTAGGACTTTGGACCCGGGCTAGTAGAAATAGTGTTCTACTATCCCTGTGGGCCAGTGCCCAAAATCTTTAAAGGTATACTTTGTGGTAGCCACAAATTAAGTTGACTCTGGGGAAGTAGATAAAGGACCTCATTGCTAAAATCCCATAGTAACAATTTGAGTCCCATCCCTATTTGTTAGTGCTGCTGATTACATCTGTTTGTAGTTTAAAAAAATAGAGGACAAGGAAGAGGAGGAGGAAGATGAGGATAAGGAAGTGGAGGAGGAGGAAGATGGTCCTCCCGGGTCCATGTCATAGTGGCTCACTGAGCAGCAGCATTAGCAGAGCCTGTCTCCTAATTTCTCATTAACACTGTCTCCTGTGTCCCCAGCCCTCCCTATCCCTATCACCATCAGTCTGCCCAGAGAGAGAGAGAGAGCGAGAGAGTGATCATAGAGACACAGGAGGAGAAAGAGAATAGAGAAAGAGGTGTGGTGAGAGAGAAGAGAGAGGGAGAAACAGAGAATGGGCAGGAGTGCATAACGCAAGGCTCATTAGTAATTGTGCAGCACATCAAACTTATGAAGGAGACTCCAAGTTCGAATTCCCATGGAGCGTGCACGCACGCACGCACGCACGCACGCACGCACGCACGCACGCACGCACGCACGCACGCACACACACACACACACACACACACACACACACACACACACACACACACACACACACACACACACACACACACACACACAAACACTAAATTCCTATTGTACATCTCCACTCCAGTGTAGGTAGGGTCTCTTCAGACATGCAGAGACAGGAGAGAGGAATTTATCTTGCATGCAAAGCTGTTCATATGGTTTAGATGTGTGGGGGGGAGGGAAATGGTGTCAGCGCATCCTCTCATTCCACCTCTCTCTCCCTTTATCTCTTTGTCTGGTTCTAGCTGTCATGCTCTCCTCAGGTGCAGAACTTAGCCACTGTGAACAAAGAGGAGATCAATCACTGTTCACCAATCAGCTAAGCTCTGTACCTGGTGGGAGAGAGGTCACTGCCTGTCTGGCAGATAGATACACACACCAGATTAAAAATCTTGCTAGCCAAAACTGTATTGTGTTTAGCCCTCGGCATAAGAAGACTTGACTTTGTCAATGGTAATTTTGAAAAGGCAAACTGTAGTAAATGTGACAGTTTCAATAGTAATTTAAAAGGGTTTATGTAGGAAATGAAGAAGGATCAGGCGCAATTCAGCAGTGACACAATACGACACACACAAATGGCAGTAGTAATTCAATAGGGATTGAGTAGGCATACAGCAGTAGTACGTAGTAATTCAATAGGGATTGAGTAGGCATACAGCAGTAGTACGTAGTAATTCAATAGGGATTGAGTAGGCATACAGCAGTAGTATGTAGTAATTCAATAGGGATTGAGTAGGCATACAGCAGTAGTACGTAGTAATTCAATAGGGATTGAGTAGGCATACAGCAGTAGTACGTAGTAATTCAATAGGGATTGAGTAGGCATACAGCAGTAGTATGTAGTAATTCAATAGGGATTGAGTAGACATACAGCAGTAGTACGTAGCAATTCAATAGGGATTGAGTAGGCATACAGCAGTAGTATGTAGTAATTCAATAGGGATTGAGTAGGCATACAGCAGTAGTACGTAGTAATTCAATAGGGATTGAGTAGGCATACAGCAGTAGTATGTAGTAATTCAATAGGGATTGAGTAGGCATACAGCAGTAGTATGTAGTAATTCAATAGGGATTGAGTAGGCATACAGCAGTAGTACGTAGTAATTCAATTGTGAACGTGTTAGAATTGTGTAGGTTTTAAGTAGTAGATACCCAAAAGCTCATCATTAAGGGAGAATTATGTAGTGATATGAGTAGGAAATAGTAGTGAAACATCCCAATTTCTCACTCATTACTACTTAAATTACTACGTAAATCAATACTGGTTTACTACACATCTCAATAGCAATCAAATAGTAAAACCAGTAGGTTTTGTGTAGATCTTGTGTAGTGATGGGGAGTAATTCAGTAGTACAGTACATTTTCATGAAGGTGGGCTGAACATAGACTGCCACATAGAGAAGTTTCCACCCCTGCCCCTCTCCCCTGTGTGGGGCCTCTCATCCTCGTCATGCACACCACACACCCTCCCAGATCATCATGTCTTATTTGACTTTATTATTGTTGGGCGGCTGAGTGTTGGAGCCTCTAGTTGTCATGGCAACCGGCAGGGTCTGGCCTGGGTGGTAATCCCTGGCAATGTGATTTTATCTTAAGGCACAAATCAGCACGCCAGGAACCCTTCCAGAGCAGACATGAAAGACCAGGAGACTCTCTTTTCCTCTCTTCTGTTTCTCTCCCTCTTTTTATCTTTTCCTCTCTCTCTCTCTCTTATTCTCTCTCTCTTTTCCTCTCTATCCCTAACTCAGCGTACCAGGAATCCGGACATTAAAGGCGATACATGAAAGGCCAAACCTGTGGATCTCTCTCTCCCTCTCTATCTTTCTCTCCCACTTTCTCTCCCCCTCTACTTCTCTCCTCCTCTCCCATTCGCTATGCTCCACCACACCGATGATATGCCCCTCATTAAGCGGATCAGGAGGGATTCCACAGGCATGTACAGGGGGAAGAAAAGAGACAGAGAGGGAGGGGAGGAAAGAGGGAGGGGAGGAAAGAGGGGGTGTGTCCATCTCTACCCCCCTGTTTTAAAAACAAAGTGGTGGAAAAGTTATCTTGGACTGGCAGTCTGACATACAGGCAGACAGACAGACAGACAAGCAGAAAGGCAGGCAGGCAGGCAGACATGCATGTTATTGTAGCCCTAGTCTCTTCCTTCTTCTTTGGTGTAGTGTGTTACCTTTTAGTCAGAGACATGAACAAGTCAATACAAAGAAATGGATTAAGTCAAAACGAATGGTTCTGTGACCCCAGGTTTGGAGTTTGGGAGAACTGCAGCAGACTCTATTCTATTCTACTATATTCTATTCTAGGGCTGTACTGAAGCTGGAATTATATGTGGATTTGTACTGAGGAAAGTGAGTGATGATGGCCAGACAGTAGTGGACAGAGACAGAGCCACTGTGACAGGAAGGGCCAACGGCTTGTGGCCCCAGCAGAGTGTGCGTGTAAAGTGATTTATCTGAGTAGAGACAGACAGAGCACTCGCCTGGAAAACCTTTCTCCACCCCTCTGCACACACAACGCTGCCCTGTGTGTGTGTGTGTGTGTGTGTGTGTGTGTGTGTGTGTGTGTGTGTGTGTGTGTGTGTGTGTGTGTGTGTGTGTGTGTGTGTGTGTGTGTGTGTGTGTGTGTGTGTGTGTGTGTGTGTGTGTGTGTGTGTGTGTGTGTGTGTGTGTGTGTGTGTGTAACTGATATTGTAGTGAACACAAATATAAACACAACATGTAAAGTGTTGGTCCCATGTTTCATGCGCTGAAATGATCCCAGAAATGTTCCATAAGCACAAAAAGCGTATTTCTCTCAAATTTTGAGTACACATTTGTTTACATCCCTGTTAGTGAGTGTTTCTCCTTTGCCAATATAATCCATCTACCTGACAGGTGTGGCATATCAAGAAAATGATTAAACAGCATAATCATTACACAGGTGCACCTTGTGCTGGGGACAATAAAAGGCCACTCTAAAATGTCCTGTCTTGTTATACAACACAATGCCACAGATGTCTCAAGTTTGGAAAGTTTTGCTGACTGAAAGTGTGGGTTTTCATAATCGAAGAATTGCTGCACAAACTGTCAGAAACCATCTCAGGGAAGCTCATCTGCGTGCTCATCATCCTCACCAGGGTCTTGACCTGACTGCAATTCAGCGTCGTAACCAACTTCAGTGGGCAAATGCTCAGCTTCGATGGCCAGTCCCAGTTTCAACTGTACCGGGCAGATGGCAGACATTGTGTAAGGCATCATGTGGGCGATGTCAACATTGTGAACAGAGTGCCCCATGGTGGCGGTGGGGTTAAGGTGTGGGCAGGTATAAGCTAGACAATGAACACAATTGCATTTTATCGATGGCAATTTGAATGCACAGAGATACCGTGACAAGATCCTGAGGCCCATTGTTGAGTCATTCATCCACCGCCATCACCTCATGTTTCAGCATAATAATGCATGGCCCCATGTCGCAAGGATCTCTAAGCAATTCCTGGGAGCTGAAAATGTCTCAGTTCATCCATGGCCTGCATACTCACCAGACATGTTACCCATTGAGGAAGTTTGGGATGCTCTAGATTGACGTGTATGACAGCGTGTTCCAGTTCCAGCCATTAACCAGCAACTTCTCACAGCCACTGAAGAGGAGTGGGACAACAATAAACAGCCTGATGAACTCTATGTGAAAGAGATGTGTCACGCTGCATGAGGCAAAGGGTGGTCACACCAGATACTGACTAGTTTTCTGATCCACGCCCCTACCTTTAAAAAAATAAAAGGCATCTGTGACCAATGGATGCATATCTGTATTCACAGTCATGTGAAATCCATAGATTAAAGCTTATTGAATTTGTTTTAATTAACTGAATTCCTTATATGAACAGTAACTCAGTAAAATCTTGAAATTGTTGAATGTCGTGTTTATATTTTTGTTCAGTGTGTATGCAATGGCGAGGGCTTGACATGACTGTGGGTATTACACCAGGCAGAATATGTAGATATCCAGAGCAAGAACAGTGAATAAACCTCCGTCTCACACCAAAATGAGACGTTCATCCATATTTCTCAAAAAGTTAATTTTGAAGTTGTTCCAATGATCAAATCTACAAGTGTGGAAGGTTAAGTTTAGGCATTAACTCAGATTTGTTAATGTTAGGGCTAAGTTAAGCATTAACTCTGACATCTTAAGGTTAAGCATACACTTAGAATGGTTAAGGTAAGGGTTAAGGTTTGGGATATGCTAAAAACAAAAATCTCAAAAACAACTTTCTATTGCTGGTGTCATGACGTTGTCCTCTTTGGGTACAGCGAGCACCATCCCCCACTCTCTGCTTCTACAACCAGACTGCAGTGGTCAGAGTGAGGTCGTAAATTCCTAGGGAAGACCCTACCTCATGGCCACACAGTATAGAGATAGAGTGAAGTTTCATAGAGAACAAAGGAATTTCTTCCACCTCACAGAACTTGAGGCCCGAATAACGTTTACATTCCAGAGAAGGTTTAAAAGATCGGTGAAGAATCCAGCTACGAACTGGTCCATTTGTTACAACTTGGGGAAGCTCATGGGAGAAGCTCATGGGAGAAGCTCATGTGTAGCCACATTACCATAACACTGTTTATATAATAGCCTCAGATATGAGGTTTACATCTAATTGTTGTATAAGGCGAATGAGTGAGGATGATACTGTTTGTAAAATTGTGTAATGTGATTTTTGGACTGTTTAATGAAGGAAACTCCAGTTCCCTTTTGAGTTGAACTAAATCAGAGGACTGCCCATGAGCCCAGTTAGGGTCAGGCATCCTGGGACAGACCCTTTTCTGCAATTCCGAATAAAACCCAACTTTGAGAAATTCTCAGTAGACCATGTTTCTCTCAAACACGGGAGGACAAAGGTTGCAGACCATTGCTGAATCTTTTAACCATACCACGTGGTGAAACTCTTAGATGATTGATACCAACAGAATAAGAACAAGTCTTTGATATTAATTACTAATCTGCAGCTAGGAATTCGGTATCATTGAACGCGAAGAATGACAACCGCCGAAACATTCATTCTATAACCAAACAAATGAATGTCACTCTGAACGATCCATCCAAACCACAGCGAGAGAGAGAGAGAGAGAAAGAGAGAGAGGACGAAAACTCCAACAGAAACTAACTTTTCAACAGCGATCAATACGACAATATATATATTGTTTGCAATTGTTCCCAAATGAGTGAGCGTTCATGTGCAAAGGATTAGCATTTAAATTGTTATAATGATTAACTCTGTAGTGATATCTCCGGTGAACCCCACTCCCCCTTTTGTCTAACAAGCCCCCATACCGGTTTAGCCCACTAGGGCACATTCTCCTATCATTTCTTGTAACCATATTTACTGTGTTTGTGTGTGCACTTCTGTGATTGTTTAGTTAGTTAATAAATAAATGATTTAAGACAATTGATGTATGGATGACTCACAGTGAAGACTGGGTTCGTGCAGACATTTGGAATGAGACTAACGTGAGGTAAAATAAATAAATAAATAAATAAATAATTCATTAATCAGAAGACTATTGATCAGATATTAAAATATCTGAAAGGTTATATTGGGAAACTATAACTTTGTAATCTGAATACTTTCCTTGGTGCCCCGACATCCTAGTTAATTACAGTTACATGATTAATCAGTTTGATCACATAATACTAATTACAGAGAATATTTGATCAAAACAAAGTCTTCCATTTAGTGATAGTAAAGACACGACACTGGATTGAACCAAGCAACCTTAGACACCAGAGACAGATAGGTACAGCCATCCCCATCCACAACACCCAATCAAAACCAAAACTTCTTCTATCTATCTGTGACTGGAACGAATTTCAAAAATCGCTGAAGTTGGAGACTTTTATCTCCCTCACCAACTTCAAACATCTGCTATCTGAGCAGCTAACCGATCGCTGCAGCTGTACATAGTCTATCGGTAAATAGCCCACCCATTTTTACCTACCTCATCCCCATACTGTTTTTATTTATTTACTTTTCTGCTCTTTTGCACACCAATATCTCTACCTGTACATGACCATCTGATCATTTATCACTCCAGTGTTAATCTGCAAAATTGTAATTATTCGCCTACCTCCTCATGCATTTTGCACACAATGTATATAGACTCCCCTTTTTTTCTACTGTGTTATTGACTTGTTAATTGTTTACTCCATGTGTAACTCTGTGTTATCTGTTCACACTGCTATGCTTTATCTTGGCCAGGTCGCAGTTGCAAATGAGAACTTGTTCTCAACTAGCCTACCTGGTTAAATAAAGGTGAAATAAAAAAAATAAGAAATAAAAAAATATCTAACAGCGCTCACTGTTGCCCCTAGTGGCCGGTTTCCACATCATCTCCCGTCCTCAGAAATGGATGGACGTCGAAAACTGATTTAATTCACGATTGACCTCGCTAGATAGTCTGAATGGCCCTCTTTCCTAGTTCTAGTGTTCCTGTTATTGCCCACACTATGAAAATATCTACTCCTTCAGAGTCCTCTCTCTCTCTCTCTCTCTCTCTCTCTCTCTCTCCTCTCTCTCTCTCTCTCTCTCTCTCTCTCTCTCTCTCTCACTCTCACTCTCACTCTCTCTCTCACTCTCTGAATCATACATTTTTCTTCTCTTCCCCTTGCTGGGAGGGAGGTAACAAATAAACCCCTTGCTGTTATAAGAAGCCTGAGACCACCTTCCCTCCAAGTGGGGGACAGTGCAGTTATACATACAACACACACAAACACAACACACATACACAGGAATTTCAGAGTAAACACATTAAAAAGCCGCACAGGGCTAACCGCAGACTAGGTCCTCTCATTTCCCCCTCTCTCTGAAAACGCTCACTCTCTCTCCTCCTCTCCTCGTCTGCTGTCAGTTTGTTTGAGGAACACATTCCCAAATTCCTGCCCTGACAAACACATCTTGACAGCGCTCCTGTGAAACCACGGAAAAGGCAGCGTTCTGAGCTTACACTAACACACACATACACTACCGTTCAAAGGTTTTGGGTCAGGTAGAAATGTCCTTGCTTTTAAAAGAAAAGCACATTTTTTGTTCATTAAAATAACATCAAATTGATCAGAAATACAGTGTAGACATTAATGTTAATGTTGTAAATGACTATGGTAGCTGTATACAACTGATTTGTTATGGAATATCTACATAGGCGTACAGAGGACAATTATCAGCAGCCATCATTCCTGTGTTCCAATGGCACGTTGTGTTCCATTAAAATCAGCTGTTTCCAGCTACAATAGTCATTTACAACATTAACCATGGTATACTGTATTTCTGATCAATTTGATGTTATTTTAATGGACCGAAAATGAGCTTTTCTTTAAAAAACAAGGACATTTCTCAGTGACCCCAAACTTCTGAACGTTAGTGTACGGTAGTGTACGTACACACTAACAGAGCTTGAGGAGGAATGTGTGAGAGAGAGATGGCCAAGTCACTTCAGGCTGGGCGAAATACACCCAACACAAATACTTTTTTTTACATTATCACTCTCAGAGCAAAATGACGAAACAAGACCCATTACAAACATCTAAACGCGGCAGAGGAACTAGAGAAAACATGGCAATGAAGAGGCAGTACATGTCAGCCCATCTACTGTATTGACGAGATCATACAGAATAGTTTCAGAGCAATATGAGCTCACATCAGCCTGTTTTTTACATAATAGAAAAGGTACCATCATCACTTGGTACATAAGAATGTTCAGAAACATATAGTACCATTAGTTATGAGAAGGCTCAGTTGGGCGGGTCAGTACCAGTTGTGTGCCAGTTCATACAACTATCTCCTCCACCACTCTGCGAGCTGATTGGTCCTTCTCATTCTGGACCAATGAGGGATAGCGCCTGGCCAGAGCCTGCTGCCCAGAGTCCTCTTGAACCATCAGCTCCCCATACAGATAAACACCCATGACCTGGAGAGAACACATGCGCACACATATGTACAGTATACATACAGAACATACAGAAACACACACACATGTACAGTATACATACAGAACATACAGAAACACACACATATGTACAGTATACATACAGATAATACAGAAACACACACACATGTACAGTATACATACAGAACATACAGAAACACACACACACATGTACAGTATACATACAGAACATACAGAAACACACACACATGTACAGTATACATACAGAATATACAGAAACACACACACATGTACAGTATACATACAGAACATACAGAAACACACACACATGTACAGTATACATACAGAACATACAGAAACACGCACACATGTACAGTATAAATACAGAACATACAGAAACACACACACATGTACAGTATACATACAGAACATACAGAAACACACACACATGTACAGTATACATACAGAACATACAGAAACACGCACACATGTACAGTATAAATACAGAACATACAGAAACACACACACATGTACAGTATACATACAGAACATACAGAAACACACACACATGTACAGTATACATACAGAACATACAGAAACACACACACACATGTACAGTATACATACAGAACATACAGAAACACACACACACATGTACAGTATACATACAGAACATACAGAAACACACACACATGTACAGTATACATACAGAACATACAGAAACACACACACGTGTACAGTATACATACAGAACATACAGAAACACACACACGTGTACAGTATACATACAGAACATACAGAAACACACACACGTGTACAGTATACATACAGAACATACAGAAACACACACACGTGTACAGTATACATACAGAACATACAAAAACACACACACGTGTACAGTATACATACAGAACATACAAAAACACACACACGTGTACAGTATACATACAGAACATACAGAAACACACACACGTGTACAGTATACATACAGAACATACAGAAACACACACACGTGTACAGTATACATACAGAACATACAGAAACACACACACGTGTACAGTATACATACAGAACATACAGAAACACACACACGTGTACAGTACATGTACAGTACAGAAACACACACACATGTACATACAGAACATACAGAAACACACACACGTGTACAGTATACATACAGAACATACAGAAACACACACACGTGTACAGTATACATACAGAACATACAGAAACACACACACGTGTACAGTATACATACAGAACATACAGAAACACACACATGTACAGTATACATACAGAACATACAGAAACGCACACACATGTACAGTATACATACAGAACATACAGAAACGCACACACATGTACAGTATACATACAGAACATACAGAAACGCACACACATGTACAGTATACATACAGAACATACAGAAACGCACACACATGTACAGTATACATACAGAACATACAGAAACGCACACACATGTACAGTATACATACAGAACATACAGAAACGCACACACATGTACAGTATACATACAGAACATACAGAAACGCACACACATGTACAGTATACATACAGAACATACAGAAACGCACACACATGTACAGTATACATACAGAACATACAAAAACGCACACACATGTACAGTATACATACAGAACATACAGAAACGCACACACATGTACAGTATACATACAGAACATACAGAAACGCACACACATGTACAGTATACATACAGAACATACAGAAACGCACACACATGTACAGTATACATACAGAACATACAGAAAGAAACGCACACACATGTACAGTATACATACAGAACATACAGAAACGCTCACACATGTACAGTATACATACAGAACATACAGAAACGCACACACATGTACAGTATACATACAAAACATACAGAAACGCACACACATGTACAGTATACATACAGAACATACAGAAACGCACACACATGTACAGTATACATACAGAACATACAGAAACACACACACATGTACAGTATGCATACAGAACATACAGAAACACACACACATGTACAGTATACATACAGAACATACAGAAACACACACACATGTACAGTATACATACAGAACATACAGAAACACACACACATGTACAGTATACATACAGAACATACAGAAACACACACACATGTACAGTATACATATAGAACATACAGAAACACACACAACATGTTTTTGCACAAGGGTCAGCGTTACATGTTATGTAAGTGAGTGTGTGTGCGTTTGTGCGTGTGTGTGTGTTACCTAGTGGTGAATGAGGAAGTGCTCCACATCTCCATAAGCCTGAGAGTATTTGTGTTTGACCAGCAGCTCACACCAGCAATACCTCACCTGAAAGAAAAAAAACAGGCATGCAGATACATGGAAGAGCTCATGAGGGTCATAGTCTGACACGGAGAATAATTTACTAAGAACAATAAAATCTATAACATTTTAGACCAACAATCTTTCTCTCTCTCTCTGTCGTCCGTCTGTCCGTGTGTGTGTGTGTATCTGTAAGAAAAGGCCTGGCCTTTTTCCCAGAGGATCAATGGCAGCTCTGTTGCCACGGTCACCAGAGAGCTCAGAGACTGTCCCTGTCATCATCATCCCTCCTCATCCTCTCTATGTGTGTCCCTGTGTGTGTGTGTGCAGCCAGGTCACTCCGGATCCAAGGCGATATTCAATGTTCATTCAGGTCCCCAAGACGTCGGGAGATGCTTTCAAAACAGACCACTAGGTGCAATGGTGAGCGATATTGTCATCAAGAAGGCTTGCTAGGGTGTTGTAGACGGAGATGTAGGATGGGCATAAACTGCGAGCTTCGGCTCCCAGTGTTTAGCTCCCCTGGACAAACGTCAAATACTGAAGTCAAACTGTGAGATCTTGTTTGTGTGTGTGTGTGTGTGCGTGCGTCTGTGTGTGTGTGTGTGTGTGCGTGCGTCTGTGTGTGTGTGTGTGTATGCGTGCGTGTGTGTGTGTGTGTGTGTGTGTGTGTGTGTGTGTGTGTGTGTGTGTGTGTGTGTGTGTGTGTGTGTGTGTGTGTGTGTGTGTGTGTGTGTGTGTGTGTGCGTGCACGTGCATGTGTGCGTGCGTATGTGTGTGTGTCTGTGTGTGTGTGTGTGTGTGCGTGCGTGCGTGTGTGTGAGTGTGCGTGCGTCTGTGTGTGTGTGTGTGTGTGCGTGCGTCTGTGTGTGTGTGTGTGTATGCGTGCGTGTGTGTGTGTGTGTGTGTGTGTGTGTGTGTGTGTGTGTGTGTGTGTGTGTGTGTGTGTGTGTGTGTGTGTGTGTGTGTGTGTGTGTGTGTGTGTGTGTGTGTGTGTGTGTGTGTGCACGTGCATGTGTGCGTATGTGCGTGTGTGTGTGTGTGTGTGTGTGTGTGTGTGTGTGTGTGTGCGTGCGTGCGTGTGAGTGTGCGTGTGTGATGGGAGTGATCTGTGAGTTAAATGAGGAGAGGGTGTTTTTTTCTCTCCTAGATGATACATTCTCCTCGATGGAAGCAGCAATACTGAGGAGGATTATTTTTCTTCTCATGTCTTGATTGATGTTCCACACACGCCCACACAGATGTATGCACAGACAAACGAGTGCAAACACACGCACACGCTCACACACACTGTTTTCCCTTCCACCTGTGTTTGGGGGCGTGAAAAACAGTGAGAAACAGAGCTGGGCAACACTCCATTGATAGCAGTGTCTCTGAAAGCACCCTTTACCTCTGGAGCCTCGTAAATAAACATGAGCTTATTTAGGCCTCAGATGGCCTATCTCTCTCTTCACTCTCCTTCTTCTCTATCGCTTAACTCTTTTCCCTCTTCCCTCTGTCATTAACCCCTCTCCCTTCTTATTTCCTTCACTTTCTGTCTGTCTGTCAACATCCCGCCATCTGACATATCATTCACTATCTTTCCGCTCATCTTTATTTCCCAATTCTCTACCATCTCTTTCCATTTCTATTTATCATTAGTTCTACAGTACACCTCAGAAACTTTATTAGCACACTAGCAACCAGGTGTAATGCTACATCACTTATCCAAGATGGTTGTAGCAGTCAGGCGTCTTTGTCTTCGTCTTGTCCTGTCCCATGTAAATATCTTTTCATATCGTTTCTTCTTTGCATATATATTTTTTTTTCAATTCTTAACCTCAACTTCAACATACTCTCCTGCAATCCGCCTCACCCAATGTGGTATGGATCTGCTATTATCTTTACTTTAGAACCGGAACCCCCAACAGAAGCTAGCCAGCTAACTAGCTACTAGCTAGTAGTCAGGCTAGCCACTGCTAGCGGTCATCAGCTAACCTTTAGCCCGGACAACTCCTGACAGTCTAGCTAGCTGCTATCCGAGTGGCTACTCCTGGCTAACGTCTCTGTCCCCCAAAAAGCACCATTTAGCCTGGAGCTAACCTATGCTAGGCCCATCTCCCAGCTATCTGAATAGGTCCATCAGCCACTCCTTGGTCTACAATACCTATTTTGCCAATTGGCCTGGACCCCTTTTACAACCGATACGGAGCCCCGTTCATCACAACTGGACAACCGAAGTAATCCGCCCGAAGGGTTTTTTCAACAGGCTCCTCCGTCGCGACGTCCCCTGAATGCCCATCTGCTCGCCTGCTAGCTGGGGCCCGCTAGCTGTCTAGAGCATACCGGACTGTTAGCTGAAGAGGTCCATCAGTCAATTTCTTGGGCTACTATATATATTTTGCTAATTGGACTGGATCCTTTTACTACACAGAGCCCTGCTGATCCATCACGACTGGTCTGCCGACATTACTGCACGGGGGGGATACAACAGACTTCTTCCGTCACGACGTCCCTCTAAGGCTCTTCTGCTAGCCTGCAGCCCCGGCTCACTAACTGTCTGAATCGCCGTGTCTGCAGCCTGCCTAGCTACTCACTGGACCCTATGATCACTCCGCTATGCATGCCTCTCCCTAATGTCAATATGCCTTGTTCATTGTTGTTTTGGTTAGTGATTATTGTCTTATTTCACTGCAGCCCTGCTCAATATGCCTTAGCTAATCATTTTGTCCCACCTCCCACACAGGAGACCTCTCCTGGTTTAAATGGTGTCTCTAGAGACGATACCTCTCTCATCATAGGTTTACCTCCACTGTACTCTCATCCTACCATACCTTTGTCTGTACATTATGTCTTGAAACTATTCTACCATGCCCAGAAACCTGCTCCTTTTACTCTCTGTTCTGAACATACTATATGACTAATTCTTATAGCCTTTAGCCGTACTCTTATCCTACTCCTCCCCTGTTCCTCTGGTGATGTAGAGGTTAATCCAGGCCTGCAGTGCCTAGCTCCACTCCCATTCGTCATGCACTCTCATTTGCTGACTTCTGTAACCGTAAAAGCCTTGGTTTCATGCATGTTAACATTAGAAGCCTCCTCCTAAAGTTTGTTTTATTCACTGCTTTAGCACACTCTGTAGCCGTGTCTGAATCCTGGCTTAGGAATGCCACCAAAAACCCGGACATTTCCATCCCTAACTATAACTTTTCCGACAAGATAGAACTGCCAAAGAGGGCGGAGTTGCAATCTACTGCAGAGATAACCTGCAGAGTTCTGTCTTACTATCCAGGTCTGTGCCCAAACAATTTGAGCTTCTACTTTTAAAAATCCACCTTTCCAGAAACAAGTCCCTCACCATTGCCGCTTGCTACAGACCACCTTCTGCCAGCTGTGCCCTGGACACCATATGTGAATTGATTGCCCCCCATCTATCTTCAGAGCACGTGCTGTTAGGTGACCTAAAAGGGGACATGCTTAACACACCAGCCATCCTACAATCTATGCTTGATGCCCTCAATCTCACACAAATGATCAATGAACCTGCCAGGTACAAGCCCAAATCCATAAACACAGGCATCCTCATATCATCCTAACCAACCTGCCCTCCAAATACACCTCTGCTGTCTTCAACCAGGAACTCAGCAATCACTTCCTGTGTCCGTAATGGGTCTACTGTGAAACGACCACCCCTCATCACTGTCAAACGCTCCCTAAAACACTTCAGCGAGCAGGCCTTTCTAATCGACCTGGCCCGGGTATCCTGGAAGGATATTGACCTCATTCTGCCAGTAGAGGATGCCTGATTATTCTTTAAAAGTGCTATATAGCCCCCGCGATATGCAACTTTTCAGGGAAGTTAGGAACCAATATATACAGGCAGTTAGGAAAGCAAAGGCTAGCTTTTTCAAACATAAATTTGCGTCCTGTACCACAAATTCCAAAAAGTTCTGGGACACTGTAAAGTCCATGGAGAACAAGAGCACCTCCTCCCAGTTGCCACTGCACTGGCGATGTCATTTCCCAAATAGCCTCCAACACTCTACTCAGCAAATTGGATTCAGTCTATCACTGTCACCAAAGTCCACTGGCTCCAGGTCATCTATAAGTCTTTGCTAGGTAAAGCTACAGCTTATCTCAGCTCACTGGTCACCATAGCAGCACCCACCCGTAGCATCCGATCCAGCAGGTATATTTCACTGGTCACCCCCAAAGTCAATTCTTCCTTTGGTCGCCTTTCCTTACAGTTCACTGCTGCCATTGACTGGAACGAATTTGAAGAATCACTAAAGCTGGAGACTCATATCTCCCTCACTAACTTTAAGCACCAGCTGAAAGAGCAGCTCACAGATCACGACACCTGTACATAGCCCATCTGCACCCCAGTATCTCTACTTGCACATTCATCTTCTGCACATCTATCACTCCAGTGTTTAATTGCCAAATTGTAATTATTTTGCCACTATGGCCTATTTATAATAATATATGCCATTTAGCAGACGCTTTTATCCAAAGCGACTTACAGTCATGTGTGCATACATTCTAGATATGGGTGGTCCCGGGGATCGAACCCACTACCCTGGCGTTACAAGCGCCATGCTCTACAAACTGAGCTACAGAAGGACCACAATTTATTGCCTTACCTCCCTTATCATTTGCACATACTGTATATATACTTTTCTATTGTGTTATGGACTGTATGTTTGTTGATTCCATGTGTAACTCTGTGGTGTTGATTGTGGCCAGGTCGCAGTTGTAAATGAGAACTTGTTCTCAACTAGCCTACCTGGTTAAATAAAGGTGAAATTAAAAATAAATAAAAACAAACATCAGTTATAACAGGAGGCCATCTATCTTAGCAACCAAGTGTAATGCCGCATCCCTTATAGCAGGAGGCTATCTTAGCAAGCAGGTGTAATACCACATCCCTCATAACAGGAGTCTATCTATCTTATCAACCAGATGTAAACCACATCCCTTATAACAGTAAGGGAATACCCCCCTGAAATTGACAAAAATGAATGGAAACTTATTGGCACCGTACAAAACATATACACGATGTACAATACCACTCAAATAGACGTTGTTTCATTCAAATCTTATTGCAAATGCCAAGTGTCACACAGCAAAATTCCAATAGATGGCGAGCGCGCGCCACGGTAAATGTTCATATTGCAAATGCCATCAAGTCAAGAACCAAGGGTCAAATTTTGAACACGTGATTTTTTTTTCTAGCACCCCTTAAAAAAGTGCTTTCTAGACCGTCTTTCAAAAATCTTTCGATTCTTTTGTCAATTATATATGTATAAGAACTGTATGAACATACTTTTGTCATATTTTATTGTCATATTTTTTAAATGGTCTATAAGGCATATGTTTTGTCCATTTGCAATATGATTTCATAGGAAGTCAAAAGTCAAAGTCAAAAGTCAGTGAACTATTGCCAAATGCCATAAGAAATGTCCAAATGCAAAATGTAAGTATTGAAAGTACCAAATCAGGATGTTATGTCCATTTGCCATGTACACGCCATAGGACGTCAGATTCCAAACCCAAAAGTCAGTGAACCATGTCCAAATGGTATTTATACTGCACAAATGATATATAGCACTATGTTAAGCCATGAATCAACCTCGATGGTCTATTTGTCATGTATGATGAGGGAGAACTGGGACTCATGCCCTAAAGGCATAAAAATATAAATAAAATTCAAATGTGCTCCTGTTAACCCATTCCAATCACCAGGTGCACGGCTGTGGGCATTTACCATCACAAATTTGACATGCTCAAAAATAATGCAGAAATGCAAAATTGACTGGCCCGATGAACTCGGGATGGCCAAGCAGTAATATTGGTTCCTCTCCATTGCTCATTGTGTGGATTTCATCATGTCCATTTGAATATGTTTTTTCACTGTTGAATCTTATTGCAAATGTACTGTCCATTTGCAGTATGTTTCAATAGGCATTTTCCATCACGAATTTGACATGCTCAAAATTGACTGGCCCGATGAACTCGGGATGGCCGGGCAGTGATAGTGGTTCCTCACCATGGACCCCCCTAAAGGCATTAAAACATTTTTTTTTTTAAATGTGCTCCTGGTAACCCGTTCCAATCACCAGATGCTCGGCTGTCCATTTGCAATATGTTTCAATGGGCATTTACCATCACGAATTTGACATTCTCAGAAAAACTGCAGGAATGCGAAATTGACTGGCCCGATGAACTCTGGATGGCCGGGCAGTGATTCTGGTTCCTCTCCATCGCTCTTTGGTGTTGATTTCAGAATGTCAATTTGGTGATGGTCTATCACTGTTTAAACATATGACAAATGGACAAAATTCAGCCAGCAAGTCACCGTCCATCAGTCAATTAGATATCATTCTGACACCAAACTGATACAAGATGACACCACACCCACTTTTTACAACTCGTTTAGAAGCCAAATATCACATATTTCAGAGCAGGCCCAAAATTCACAGCGTCTAAACCATAATAAAAACATAAAACACATAGTTACGTTCTAGCTGCGGGTCCAGTTCTAACATTATGTGTAGGCCTAGCTGAGTCAACCCCAAATCCCAAATTCTTAATCCCGAGAGATTATGGCAATGCCATTGCAGGCTTCGTGTGTCTTTAAGCCCCGCACTGTGTGACTCCATCCTTGCTGTGTGTGTGTGAGAGAGAGTTTTTTCATTGACATCTGTTGGGAGAAATGACTGATTTACAGTTCATAAGAGTTGCGTAAACACATATGAAGTTTTGGAAACATCTGACCTTTTTAACCCTTCGAAACAGCCACTCTGACCCCAATTTAAGGCACTTCCGGTTGACACAGGAAGCTAAAAGAAAACATATATCCTGATTGGGGTATCCTCTTACAGAATCCCGAGTTTAAAGTCTTTACGTTAAGAATTGACTGATCTACGCAGAGTTGAATGCAGTGAGTTTCACAAACTGCAGGTTTGGTATATCAAAACACATTTAGGGTGAATTTAATCACTTCTGGTTGATCCAGGAAGCTTAGAATCAACACAGGTAGACCTCATAGTGGCCTGATGAATTGTCATCAAAGACAGGTTCATAAGGCATTCATAACCCACATAGGCTTCAGGTTGAATTTAGGGGAGCAGGCAATGTATTCCATTTAAGACATTTACATTTAAGTCATTTAGCAGACGGGCACCTTTATTCCTATGGGGAGAGATGTCATTGTAATCTGTGAGATGAAAAAACCCTGTTTTCACTGTTAAGGGTCAATGCCACACGGTCAAGGTTAGGCTTGCACAGATTGGGAGGACTTTAAGAACATTCCTGTGGTTGGATTGTCCTTCTAACCCTAACGGTTCCACCACTGTCCCCCAAAAGCACCTGAAATTTAGGGAAAGGATTCATTTTGGGACTTCTTTTATTTCACGGTCGCTGCACTCAGAGCGAGCTACGGTCAAACGGGGGAACTCGTTGAACTCGGCACGGCCTAGAGACTATGGGGATGCAATTTTTATTGTTGATTTCATTCAGTCTATCATTTTGGTGATGGTTCATCACTGTTTAAACATATTGCAAATGTACAAAAGTCAGCAAGCAAGTCACCGTCCATCAGTCAATTAGATATCATTCTGACACAAAACTGATATCATCTGACACCAAACCCACTTTTTCCAACTTGTTTAGAAGCCAACTATCACATATTTCAGAGCAGGCCCATAATTCACAGAGTCTTCAGTTGAAACCATAATAAAAACATAAAACACGTAGTTACATTCAGCTGCGTCCAGTTCTGACATTATGTGTAGGCCTATGAGGCGACCTGGAATCCCGAGTTTCAGCTCGATAGGTCATTCGATGCCCGAGCAACGACCTTTAATTGTTGCTGACAATCCACTTTTTCCAGGCTATGAGCTATCGGACAGAAACGTTGGTGTCTGTCACTATGGGCCGAGGTGGTTTCAGTGCACCTATTCTTGCGACTCTGGGACTTTTCTAAATCTCATCATTTTCATGATAGTCAAAATGAATTTAAGTTATTGTAAATGTACGTGGCTGTTTCTCGGTCTGAGAACCTTCTAGAGCCACATAACTCACCGTGCACTATCAACTTGAGCTCTAGAACAGGTTTCTAAAGTTCACAGCTCTAGGTCTGACTGTTCTTCGATAGTTCGAACGAAGGTAACTATTGCAGGCTCTGTGTGTCTCTAAGCCCCACACTGTGTCACTCCATCCTTGCTGTGTGTGTGTGTGTTTTTTTCTTGGAAATCTGATGGAATAAATGACTGATTTACAGTTCATGAGGGTTGCCTAATCACACATATGAAGTTTTGAAAAGATCTGAATTTTTTAAACCATTCAAAACAGCACCTATGACCCAAATTAAGGCACTTCCGGTTGACACAGAAAGCTCAAAGTGAACACATATTCTCTTTGGCGTAGGCTCTTACAGAATCTCGAGTTTTAAGTCTTTACGTTAAGAACTGACTGATTTACAAAGGGTTGAATGAGTGTGTGTGATTTCATAAAATCACAGAAATCTCGCAGAGATCCGAAATCTACCTTAATGGATTCGTCTGAAACCGCCACAACTGGATCTGTAACTCTTTTAAATTTATTTATAAAAAAATAAAAAAACATTGAGCATCACCAATTGTACATTGTACATTTTCTTTTAAATTACCATATATAAATGGCTGGTTCTTTTTTCCCTGACACCGTAGGTTCATGTACTTTGACATGAAGCAGTCAAATTAGCGCTCTATTTTCATTTTTGACCTTTAATCCCAGAAAAATGTCCTTAACTCAAAAAGCTTTGAGGCCTAGACACCATCTTTTTGGGGGCTAGCAGCCCATTAGTCCAAACCTATGCTCACCAAGTTTCGTCTTCGAAATCTTTTCCGTTTAGGAGAAATGGCCATGACGTGATTGGTGATGTTTTGTACATTTGCAATAAGATTCCATTCACCATCTGGTGGAATTTACCCGGACAGAGGAAAAAAGACCAAAATGTGAAAATGTTATAAAACGGAATCCGAATGTCCGAGATGACTTCCCGGAAGATCTGGCCCTGGTGCACGACCCACCGCCTTCGGTAAATTTTACAAAAATTTGCGGACGTCTAGTAAGGGACCGTACATTTGCAAAATGGCGTAACTCATCGATCATACAGTGAATGCCGAAAAGTGCCCTTCATGTCTTAGCAACTAAAATAAACATAACTTATAACAGGAGTCTATCTGTCTTATCAAGCAGGTACAATACCACATACCTTATAAAAGGAGTCTATCTATCTTAGCAAACAGGTGATAGCCTCCTGTTTTAAGGGATGTGGTTATCTTAGCAACCAGGTGTAATACCACATCACTTAGTAACATGCCATTTCAGTTCTACATATTTCTCAATTTCTTTGATATTTTTTACCTCGCTTTCAATACACACATGCGCTCACATTGGCATGAACACACACACCTAACTAAGGAGAGGATTGTGGACTTCAGGAAACAGCAGAGGGAACACCCCCCTATCCACATCGATGGAACAGTAGTGGAGAGGGTAGCTAGTTTTAACTTCCTCGGCATACACATCACAGACAAACTGAATTGGTCCACTCACACTGACAGCGTCGTGAAGAAGGCGCAGCAGCGCCTCTTCAACCTCAGGAGACATTCGGAAATTCGGCTTGTCACCAAAAGCACTCACAAACTTCGACAGATGCACAATCGAGAGCATCCTGGCGGGCTGTATCACCGCCTGGTACGGCAACTGCTCCGCCCTCAACCGTAAGGCTCTCCAGAGGGTAGTGAGGACTGCACAACGCATCACCGGGGGCAAACTACCTGCCCTCCAGGACACCTACACCACCCGATGTTACAGGAAGGCCATAAAGATCATCAAGGACATCAACCACCCGAACCACTGCCTGTTCACCCCGCTATCATCCAGAAGGCGAGGTCAGTACAGGTGCATCAAAGCTGGGACCGAGAGACTGAAAAACAGCTTCTATCTCAAGGCCATCAGACTGTTAAACAGCCACCACTAACATTGAGTGGCTGCTGCCAACACACTGTCATTGACACTGACCAAACTCCAGCCATTTTAATAATGGGAATTGATGGGAAATGATGTAAATATATCACTAGCCACTTTAAACAATGCTACCTTATATAATGTTAATTACCCTACATTTTTTAAATCTCATATGCATATGTATATACTGTACTCTACATCATCGACTGCATCCTTATGTAATACATGTATCACTAGCCACTTTAACTATGCCACTTTGTTTACTTTGTCTACACACTCATCTCATATGTATATACTGTACTCGATACCATCTACTGTATGCTGCTCTGTACCATCACTCATTCATATATCCTTATGTACATATTCCTTATCCCCTTACACTGTGTATAAGACAGTAGTTTTGGAATTGTTAGTTAGATTACTTGTTGGTTATCACTGCATTGTCGGAACTAGAAGCACAAGCATTTAGCTACACTCGCATTAACATCTGCTAACCATGTGTATGTGACAAATAAAATTTGATTTGATTTGATTTGACCTGTAGGCCTGATGGGGGGTAAGAAAGGGGTAAGAGGGAGCTCCAGGGCTCTCCCCAGGAATGCAACCCAGCACATGGGATTACTGATGGGGTTACTCAGGGCATCAGAGCAGGGTGGCCTGGTTGGCATTCAAACAGATACACAGACAAGTACCTCTAAATAAAAAAACTGTTGGTCTGAACTTGACAAAAAAAATGTTGAACATGTTCTTTCCCTAGCTTAAACTGGTAAAGGTCGCAGTGAAACAATCTATCGCTGTCTCACGTCTGCATTAGCCGTTCATCTATGCTTGTCAGACATCAAATTTCAAAGTGTTTAAGGTTTAATTTAGGCATAAACTCAGAAATGTTAAGGTAAGGGCATTAACGCTGAATGGTTAATCTAAGGGTTAAGGTTTGGGATAGACTTAAAACAAAAATATCAAAAACATCTTTCTATGGCAGGATTCAAACATGCATCCTTTGGCACCAGAGGCCTTAAGATTTAGGTAACAGTGCTCACTTTTCCCCCTAGTGCCTGGTTTCCATGTCATCTCCCGACGTCCTAAGACATGGATAGACATTGAATACTAACTTGTAACACATGTGACCTGACTACACAGTACTCTACATCCTTCTATGTAGGTAGCCATGAATTGCTTTGAAAGGCTGGTCATGGCTCACATCAACACCATCGTCCCAGAAACCCTGGACCCACTCACAGAGACCCTAGACCCACTCACATACCTCCCCAACAGATCCACAGATGAAGCAACTTCAATCTCACTCCACACTGCCCTTTCCAAAACTGGACAAAAGGAACACCTATGTGAGAATGCTGTTTATTGACTACTGCTCAGTGTTCAACACCATGGTGCCCACAAAGCTCATCACTAAACTAAGGACCCTGGGACTTAAACCCCTCACTCTGCAACTGGATCCTGGACTTCCTGATTGGCCACCACCAGGTGATAAGGGTAGGCATCAACACATCTGCCATGCTGATCCACAACACTGGGGTCCCTCAGGGGTGCGTGGTTAGTCCCCTCCTGTAATCCCTGTTCACCCACAACTGCCCGTCCAAACACGACTACAACACCACCATTCAATTTGTTGACGACACAACAGTGTTAGGCCTGATCATCAACAATGACGAGACAGCCTGTAGGGAGGAGGTCAGAGACCTGGCAGTGTGGTGCCAGGACAACAACCTCTTCCTCAATGTGAGCAAGACAAAGGAGCTGATCGTGGACTACAGGAAAAGCCGGGCTGAACAGGCCTCCATTATCATCGACAGGGCTGTAGTGGAGCAGGTCGAGAGTTTCAAGTTCCTTGGTTTTCCACATCACCAACAAACTATCATGCTCCAAACACACCAAGACAGTTGTGAAGAGGGCACAACAACAACTTTTCCCTCTCAGGAGAATGAAAAGATTCGTCATTGGTCCCCTGATCCTCAAAAAGTTCTACAGCTGAAACATCGAGAGCATCCTGACCGGTTGCATCACAGCCTGGTATTGCAACTGCTTGGCATCTGACTGTAAGGCACGACAGTGGGTAGTGCATACGGCCAGTTACATCACTGGGGCCAAGCTTCCTGCCATCCATACTAGGTGTGTTAGAGGAAGGCCCCAAAAATTGTCAAAGACTCCAGTCACCCAAGTCATAGACTGTTCTCTCTACCACCGCACAGCAAGCAGTACCGGAGCGCCAGGTGTAGGACCAAAAAGCTCCAAGCAATAAGGCTGGTGAACAATTAATCAAATGGCCACCCAGACTATTGACCTCCCCCCAGTGACCCCTAATAACATATACAAATTACTTTGACTAACCTGTACCCGCGCACATTGGCTCGGTACTGGTACCCCTTATGTATAGCCTCATTGTTGTTATTTTATTGTAACTTTTTTAATATTTTAATTTTATTTTGACTTTAGTTTATTTAGTAAATATCTTAACTCTATTTCTTGAATTGTTTTGTTGGTTAGGGGCTTGTAAGCAAGCATTTCACTGTAAGGTTCTACAGCTGTTGTAGTTCAGCGCACGTGACAAATAAAATTTGATTTGATTATATAACGACCCTGCAGGTCTCTCTTCTCCTCTCCTCCTACACACGAGGAGTGTCCTTGGTGTGGTATAGTGTAACATACTTATTTCCTCTCTGGACCCTTCAACCTAGCATGGGCTTCAAGGCCTTCTGTGGTTCAATATGCCCTATGTTCTTGACCGACAGATGGCCGTTACAAACACACACATGCACACCCTATCACATGAGACCCACATGAAAGGAAGCTAGCCACAGTCACACATTCACTCTCAGTACATGCAAACAAACTCATTCGTAGGCACAGACATATACTTCCACATGCATTCACACACACATGATCATGATCACTCACACACCTTCAAACACAATCACACACGCATGCGTTTAACTTTGTGCGTCGAGCCATCCCGGATCCGGGATCGTGACTACAGCCTCAAGCCCATTACCATAATGCAACGTTAACTATTCATGAAAATCGCAAATGAAATGAAATCAATATGCTAGCTCTCAAGCTTAGCCTTTTGTTAACAACACTGTCATCACAGATTTTCAAAATATGCTTCTCAACCATAGCAAAACAAGCATTTGTGTAACAGTATTGATAGCTAGCATAGCATTTTGCGTAGCATTTAGCGTTAGCATTCAGCAGGCAACATTTTCACAAAAACCAGAAAAGCATCCAAATAAAATAATTTACCTTTGAAGAACTTCGGATGTTTTCAATGAGGAGACTCTCAGTTAGATGGCAAATGTTCAGTTTTTCCTGAAAGATTATTTGTTTAGGACAAATCGCTCCATTTTCTGCATCACGTTTAGCTACGAAAAAAACCTGTATCCAGGATTGTGCAAATCTATCCGCAAGCTCATTAGCATAACACAACGTTAACTATTCATGAAAATCACAAATGAAATTAAATCAATATGCTAGCTCTCAAGCTTAGCCTTTTGTTAACAACACTGTCATCACAGATTTTCAAAAATATGCTTCTCAACCATAGCAAAACAAGCATTGTTTGGAACAAGTGAAAAATGCATGTATGTATGCCTCCCTTCAGTCCCTCGACTTCTTGGCACTGACGGAAACATGGATCACCACAGACAACACTGCTACTCCTACTGCTCTCTCTTCGTCCGCCCACGTGTTCTCGCACACCCCGAGAGCCTCTGGTCAGCGGGGTGGTGGCACCGGGATCCTCATCTCTCCCAAGTGGTCATTCTCTCTTTCTCCCCTTACCCATCTGTCTATCGCCTCCTTTGAATTCCATGCTGTCACAGTTACCAGCCCTTTCAAGCTTAACATCCTTATCATTTATCGCCCTCCAGGTTCCCTCGGAGAGTTCATCAATGAGCTTGATGCCTTGATAAGCTCCTTTCCTGAGGACGGCTCACCTCTCACAGTTCTGGGCGACTTTAACCTCCCCACGTCTACCTTTGACTCATTCCTCTCTGCCTCCTTCTTTCCACTCCTCTCCTCTTTTGACCTCACCCTCTCATCTTCCCCCCCTACTCACAAGGCAGGCAATACGCTCTACCTCATCTTTACTAGATGCTGTTCTTCCACTAACCTCATTGCAACTCCCCTCCAAGTCTCTGACCACTACCTTGTATCCTTTTCCCTCTCGCTCTCATCCAACACCTCCCACACTGCCCCTACTCGGATGGTATCGCGCCGTCCCAACCTTCGCTCTCTCTCCCCCGCTACTCTCACCTCTTCCATCCTATCATCTCTTCCCTCTGCTCAAACCTTCTCCAACCTATCTCCTGATTCTGCCTCCTCAACCCTCCTCTCCTCCCTCTCTGCATCCTTTGACTCTCTATGTCCCCTATCCTCCAGGCCGGCTCGGTCCTCCCCTCCCGCTCCGTGGCTCGATGACTCATTGCGAGCTCACAGAACAGGGCTCCGGGCAGCCGAGCGGAAATGGAGGAAAACTCGCCTCCCTGCGGACCTGGCATCCTTTCACTCCCTCCTCTCTACATTTTCCTCCTCTGTCTCTGCTGCTAAAGCCACTTTCTACCACTCTAAATTCCAAGCATCTGCCTCTAACCCTAGGAAGCTCTTTGCCACCTTCTCCTCCCTCCTGAATCCTCCTCCCCCTTCCCCCCTCCTCCCTCTCTGCAGATGACTTCGTCAACCATTTTGAAAAGAAGGTAGACGACATCCGATCCTCGTTTGCTAAGTCAAACGACACCGCTGGTTCTGCTCACACTGCCCTACCCTGTGCTCTGACCTCTTTCTCCCCTCTCTCTCCAGATGAAATCTCGTGTCTTGTGATGGCCGGCCGCCCAACAACCTGCCCGCTTGACCCTATCCCCTCCTCTCTTCTCCAGACCATTTCCGGAGACCTTCTCCCTTACCTCACCTCGCTCATCAACTCATCCCTGACCGCTGGCTACGTCCCTTCCATCTTCAAGAGAGCGAGAGTTGCACCCCTTCTGAAAAAACCTACACTCGATCCCTTCGATGTCAACAACTACAGACCAGTATCCCTTCTTTCTTTTCTCTCCAAAACTCTTGAACGTGCCGTCCTTGGCCAGCTCTCCCGCTATCGCTCTCTGAATGACCTTCTTGATCCAAATCAGTCAGGCTTCAAGACTAGTCATTCAACTGAGACTGCTCTCTTCTGTATCACGGAGGCGCTCCGCACTACTAAAGCTAACTCTCTCTCCTCTGCTCTCATCCTTCTAGATCTATCGGCTGCCTTCGATACTGTGAACCATCAGATCCTCCTCTCCACCCTCTCCGAGTTGGGCATCTCCGGCGCGGCCCACGCTTGGATTGCGTCCTACCTGACAGGTCGCTCCTACCAGGTGGCGTGGCGAGAATCTGTCTCCTCACCACGCGCTCTCACCACTGGTGTCCCCCAGGGCTCTGTTCTAGGCCCTCTCCTATTCTCTCTATACACCAAGTCACTTGGCTCTGTCATAACCTCACATGGTCTCTCCTATCATTGCTATGCAGACGACACACAATTAATCTTCTCCTTTCCCCCTTCTGATGACCAGGTGGCGAATCGCATCTCTGCATATCTGGCAGACATATCAGTGTGGATGACGGATCACCACCTCAAGCTGAACCTCTGCAAGACGGAGCTGCTCTTCCTCCCGGGGAAGGACTGCCCGTTCCATGATCTCGCCATCACGGTTGACAACTCCATTGTGTCCTCCTCCCAGAGCGCTAAGAACCTTGGCGTGATCCTGGACAACACCCTGTCGTTCTCAACTAACATCAAGGTGGTGGCCCGTTCCTGTAGGTTCATGCTCTACAACATCCGCAGAGTACGACCCTGCCTCAAACAGGAAGCGGCGCAGGTCCTAATCCAGGCACTTGTCATCTCCCGTCTGGATTACTGCAACTCGCTGTTGGCTGGGCTCCCTGCCTGTGCCATTAAACCCCTACAACTCATCCAGAACGCCGCAGCCCGTCTGGTGTTCAACCTTCCCAAGTTCTCTCACGTCACCCCGCTCCTCCGCTCTCTCCACTGGCTTCCAGTTGAAGCTCGCATCCGCTACAAGACCATGGTGCTTGCCTACGGAGCTGTGAGGGGAACGGCACCTCAGTACCTCCAGGCTCTGATCAGGCCCTACACCCAAACAAGGGCACTGCGTTCATCCACCTCTGGCCTGCTCGCCTCCCTACCACTGAGGAAGTACAGCTCCCGCTCAGCCCAGTCAAAACTGTTCGCTCCTCTGGCCCCCCAATGGTGGAACAAACTCCCTCACGACGCCAGGACAGCGGAGTCAATCACCACCTTCCGGAGACACCTGAAACCCCACCTCTTTAAGGAATACCTAGGATAGGATAAGTAATCCCTCTCACCCCCCTTTAAGATTTAGATGCACTATTGTAAAGTGACTGTTCCACTGGATGTCTTAAGGTGAATGCACCAATTTGTAAGTCGCTCTGGATAAGAGCGTCTGCTAAATGACTTAAATGTAATGTAAATGTATGTCTATCAGTAGGAGAGGGAAAAGCAACGGCTGTCCAAACTCTGTTGCGCGAGCAAAACTCATGCGACCACTTGACGCGATGTTATCTTTCTGGCTGATTTTTCAAAATAAAAGCCTGAAACTATGTCTGAAAACTGTTGACACCTTAAGGAAGTGACAGGAAAAGAAATCTGGTTGATATCCCTTTAAATGGAGCAGAGGGAGACTATGGAACATGGAGTTTTCAAAATAGAAGCCACTTCCTGGTTTGATTTTCCTCAGGGTTTCGCCTGCAATATCAGTTCTGTTATACACACAGACAATATTTTACACGTTAGAGTGTTTTCTATCCAATACTAATAATAATATGCATATATTAGCAACTGAGACTGAGGAGCTGCCCATTTACAATGGGCACCTTTTCATCCAAGCTACTCAATACTGCCCCTGCAGCCATAAGAAGTTAAACCAGTGCACTCACACACTATCCTTCACACCACATTAACTGCTCACACATATCTCACACACATTCTACAACACTTACATGGAAGGACAGAGCACTAACCATAACATTGGTTGGTTGGGAAAGGCCCGTAATTAAGCATTTCACTGTTAGTCTACACCTGTTGTTTACGAAGCACGCAACAAATACAGTTTGATTTAACAAGCGTGGTGTGTACAGCAGTAGCTATATAGGATGAGCCATGACTAGGATAGATTATATACATATAAAATGTGTAAAACTGTATATAAAGATTATTAAAGTGACCAGTGTTCAATGACAATGTACATACAGTAGCAGCAGTCTCTGCAGGTTAGAGTACCGGTAGTCGCAGGCTAGTGACAGTGTCTAAGGTTCAGGGCAGGGTACTGGGCGGAGGCCGGCTAGTGATGACTTTCTAAGACACCAACTGCTGTAGATGTCCTGGAGGGCATGCAGAAGTCCTGGAGGGTGGGTGGTGCAGTTGATGTACAAGGTGGTGATACAGTCTGACAAAATGCTCTCAATGGTGCATCTACAGAAGTTTGTGAGGATCTTAGGGGCCAAGACAAATTTCTTCAGCATTTTTTAGTCCACGATCAGCTCCTTCTTTTTGTTGACGTTTAGGGAGAGTTTATTTTTCCTGCACCGCTCCACCAGGGCTCCGTGTAGTCTGTCTTGTCATTGTTAGTAATCAGGCCTACCACTGCTGTGTCGTCAGCAAACTTAATGATTAAGTTGGAGACATTATGGTCACACAATCATAGGTGAACAGGGAATACAGGAAGGGGCTGAGCATGCACCCCTGTGGGGCCCCCTTGTTGACGATCAGTGCCGCAGAGGTATTTTGCCCACCTTCAACACCTGCAACCGGCCCTCAGGAAGTCTAGGATACAGTTCCACAGGTATGGGTTCAGACCCAGGTCCCTGAGCTTAGTGATAAGCTTGGAGAGCGACTATGGTTTTGAAGGCTGAGCTGTAGTTGATGAACAGCATTCTTACATACAGTATGTATTCTTCTTGTTCAGGTGGGATAGGGCAGTGTGCAATGTAATGTCGATTGCGTCATCCGTGGATCTTTGGCAGTATGCAAATTGTATTGCGCAGAGGGTGTCGGGTAAGGTGGAGGTGATATGATCCTTAACTAATTTCTCAAAGCACTTCATGATGACAGAAGTGAATGCTACGGGGCAATACTCATTTTGTTCAGTTACCTTCGCTTTCTTGGGTACAGGAAAAATGGTGGACATCTTGAAGCAAGTGGGGACAACAGACTGGGATAGGGAGAGATTAAAAATGTCCCTAAACAATCCAGCCAGCTGGTCTGCACAAGCTCTGAGGACTCGGTTTGAAATGTCGTCTGTGCCGGCAGCCTTTGCGAGAAATAACATACTTGAATATCTTACTCACGTCGGCCACAGAGATGGAGAGCATCCAGTTTAGCTTCTCCAGAAGCGTGGCGTCGGTGTCCTCGATGTGGCTGGCTTTCCCCTTTATAATCCGTGATTGTCGGGAGTTCCTGCCACATGTGTCTTGTGTCTGAGCCATTGAATTGAGACTCCAATTTGTCCGTGTACTGTCGTTTTGCAGTTTCTCTGTTGGTCTGCTACCTCCAGGCAGGCTATACAGGCCTTTGCAAAGGAATTCTCGTGCTGAACCACTGAAGGCCAGACTGGGTCAATGCAATCACATACTTTACGGTCTTTTATTCTTAGAAGTGAAGTACATTGTCAGAATAGGAAGTTAAATTATGAGCAAGAGTGCACTTACTCTTTTTTGTCTTTTTACATTGATCACTACAAGAGATGCTCACTTCAGTTCAACTTAAATGTAATTGATCATGTAGATACTGGACAGTATACTGCACGTAACATGACACAGCACCAAACACTGCATGGGAGGTGAGAACAAATGAAAACTAAAGTGTGTGTGTGTGTCTTACCTCAGCGTCCTTGTTCTGTACATCATAGGTTCTCTGGATAGTATGCAATGACGTCACACTGAGGTCCGTATGTCAGCAGAAGCTCCAATAACAACACCAGCTTCTCCGACGTCAACTAGGCAATGGAAATAGAAGGGAAGTGTTATTTGTGGGTCTCAAAATGATCAACAACATCAGTATGATTTACTTGACCACGTGCACTCGCACTCACACACACACACACACACACACACACACACACACACACACACACACACACACACACACACACACACACACACACACACACACACACACACACACACACACACACACACACACACACACACACACACACACACACACACACACACACACACACACACACACACACAGAGGGAAACATTAAGCGTACAGCTAACAAACACCTGTAATAATCATCATCCCGACTACAGTATTCACAGGAAAATGTGCCATACAGATCAAGTCAACCTCCACAACATACAGTACTACAATTCCAGTACAATACCCATATCGGGAAACATTTTATTTTGTTTGAGGGGTATTTTATTAAAAAAACATTGATTATGGATTTTGGCAATGCCCTTTATCTACTTCCCCAGAGTCAGATGAACTTGGATACCATTTGGATACGCAGTTTTTATCTGTGTCTAGTGTGAAGGAAGTTAGATGTAGTTTCATGACCCAATGCTAACTAGCTTAGCACAAAGACTGAAAGTCTTCGGGTCCAGATAGAACACTATTAAAATACTAGAGGTAAACATTGGCAGAATGTTTGGGGGAGTGTTAGGGAAACGTTGAGGGAATGTTAGGGAAATGTTGGGGGAATGTTAGGGAAACATTGGGGGAATGTAAGGGAAACGTTGGGGGAATGTTAGGGAAATGTTGAGGGAATGTTAGGGAAACGTTGGGGAAATGTTATATTTTGAAGCCGAGCGGTGATTGAGGAAGGCGGAGGAGTTATTCCGTAGACTGAGTGAAAGAGACAGTGAAAACAGCTCTTATTAAAACAGCACACCTTTGGGAGATGATGAGTCTTCTAAATCTATCGACAGCACACAGCCACAAGTGAAAGAAGGAACATCTTTGATTAAAGTTATTCTCTGCTGATGCCCAAAGCTTTATGACCATGAAATATTAATCAATGGAAAAAGCGAGCAGGTTTCCATACAGAGGAAGATTGGAAAGAGACGATTAAAGGAAGAGTATGTTAGATATGTTTAGTTCTAAGTTTGTTCTGTTGTAGTGTTGATTAATGATGTGTTATGATGAGATGTGGTATTCTGTGGTAATATACAGAAAGGGCCTCCAGAGTGACGCCCCCACGGTGCTGTGAGCTGTGCCCAGCCTTGCCTGCCTCTCACTGGGATAGACCAAACACATATTTCCCAACTCTTGTTCTCTCAAATAGGCTCCATAGAGACAGGTATGAAAATTGATCTGTGTCTGTGTGTGTATTTGTATACACACACACACACCTAGATATGCAACTTTTCTAATTCTCCTCTCTTGTTCATATTTTTCACTCCTCCAACCATGGTATCCACAACCAGAGGCTGGCAAAACCTCAAGTGAAACAAATACAGTATAGCCTACACCAGGGTTCCCCATCAGGTCGAGAGTAGCTCGTAGCGCACCTATGAGTAGCTCGCCTAACAATTCTGAACGTACATGCATTTTTCACTTGTTCCACTGCAAACTGCCATAAACAAATCTCGCAAGTATCAGACACCGCAAGTTCCCAGCTATTATCTAATCAACGTAACATTGACGTTATCCCACCCCTGGTTAGCCACTATTGGCTTCAAACGCCAAACCTAATACAATATCTGCCAATTAATTTCCAGAAATATTGCCTCTGTCTGTGTGGTGCGTGTGTTTGTCTATCACTCCATGTATAGCCAGTTGATGTGATAACTACCTTGTGGGTTTACAGAAATACTTTCCTCAAAACAATTAACTGAAAGGTAGGTTTACCTGGCAGAAGTATATCATGAGTAAGTATAGAATTTGTATCTATTATTTGGCATTTGTTCACATTGCCATGAAATGAGCAACAGCAGCAGTACAGAACCATCGCTAAACCAGCACGTTAGAAGGCACATTCCTCACTCACTAGATTCACAATTAAAAGGTCAGATGCACTATTAAAGAGGAATTACACAAAACAAAAGGTCTTCTGATCTGATTTATGCATGGACATGGCCTCAGAACAGGGATCTCCAAACGTTTCTAGCATGAGAGATAAATACAACATGTCACGAGCTACTCATTTTTTGGAGACCCCTGCCTCAAAACATCCCATTTCGTTGTTTCTCTGTAATTTTTTGCGAGTGAAAAACTAAACAAATCTAAAACCAGGAAAAATATAAAAATATAAAATAATTTGGCAAAATATCAAATAGAATTTGTAAGGAAAAACAAATATTTTATAGAGCTCTCCTTTGAGTTGCTAATGAATCTTAATTTTACCAAGTACATTGACAGAAAACAGTGCACTACTTTCTCTTGTACACTAAGGACAAGGGGAGAGGAGAAGAGAAGAATGTGCCTATTTGAAAGCCAGACAAAAATGTGCAGCTCAGGACATGTTTTCTTTTTTTAAGTAGCTCTCGTGCTTGAAAATGTTGGAGATCCCAGGCCTACACACTGACAGTAATTTATTGTGGATAGTCTGCACATAGATCTCTCAATTCAATTTCAATTCAAGGGCTTTATTAGCATGGGAATATTTTCCGTAATTTTGCCAAAGCAAGTGAAATAGATCATAAACAAAAGTGAAATAAACAATAAAAAATGAACAGTAAACATTATGCTTACAAAAGTTACAAAATACTAAAGACATTTCAAATGTCATATTATGTCTATATATTGTGTTGTAATGATGTGCAAATAGTTAAAGTATGAAAGGGGAAATAAATAAACATATGGATTGAAGTTACAATGATGTTTGTTATTCATTTACATTTACATTTAAGTCATTTACATTTAAGTCATTTAGCACACGCTCTTATGCATCCCATTTAGCAGACGCTCTTATGGTTGCCCTTTTCTTGTGGCAACAGGTCGCAAATCTTGCTGCTGTGATTGGACACTGTGGTATTTTACCAAATAAATATAGGAGTTTATAAAAAAAAATGTTTTCAAATTCTTTGTGGGTCTTTGTAATCTAAGGGAAATGTGTGTCTCTAATATGGCCATATGTTTGGCAGGAGGCTAGGAAGAGCAGCTCAGTTTCCAAATAATTGTGTGGGCAGTGTGCACATAGCCTGTCTTCTCTTGAGAGCCAGGTCTGTCTATGACAACTTTTCTTAACAGCAAGGAAATGCTCAATGAGTCTGTACATAGTCAAAGCTTTCCTTAATTTTGGGTCAGGTAGTCTGCCACTGTGTACTCTCTGCTTAGGGCCAAATAGCATTCTAGTTTGCTCTGTTTTTTTTTGTTAATTCTTTCCAATGTGTCAAGTAATTATCTTTCTGTTTTCTCATGATGTGGTTGGATCTAATTGTGTTGCTGTCCTGGGGCTCTGTGGGGTCTGTTTGTGTTTGTGAACAGAGCCCAAGGACCAACTTGCTTAGGGGACTCTTTTCCAAGTTCATCTCTCTGTAGGTAATGGCTTTGTCATGGAAGGTTTGGGAATCGCATTCTTATAGGTGATTGTAGAATTTAACTCCTCTTTTCTGGATTTTGATAATTACAGGGTATCGGCCTAAGTACTGTATTTTTTGCATGAATTATTTTGTGTTTTACGTTGTACACAGAGGATATTTTTGCAGAATTCTGCATGCAGAGTCTCAACTTGGTGTTCGTCCCATTTTGTGAATTGTTGGTTGGTGAGCGGACCCCAGACCTCACAACCATAAAGGGCAATGGGTTCTATAACTGATTCAAGTATTTTTAGCCAGATCCTAATTGTTTAGTCAAATGTTATATTCCTTTCGATGGCATAGAAGGCCCTTCTTGCCTTGTCTCTCAGATTTTTCACAGCTTTGTGGAAGTTACCTGTGGTGCTGACGTTTAGGCCGAGTTATGTATAGTTTTTTGTGTGCTCTAGGGCAACGGTGTCTAGATGGAATTTGTATTTTTGGTCTTGGCAATTGGACCTTTTATGCAACACCATTATTTTATTTTCACTGAGATTTACTGTCAGGGCCCAGGTCTGACAGAATCTGTGCAGAAGATCTAGGTGCTGCTGTAGGCCCTCCTTTGTTGGGGACAGAAGTGTCAGATCATCAGAACACAGTAGAAATTTGACTTCAGATACTAGCAGGGTGGGGCTTACGCTGCCTCCCTGTCTCGCACAATGGCCCTGTGGAAAGAAATATGTGTGTTTTTGCCAATTTTAACCACACACTTTTGTGTACATGGATTTTATAATGTCGTACGTTTTTCCCCCAACACCACTTTCCATCAATTTGTATAGCAGACCCTCATGACAAATGTAATCAAAAGCTTTTTTGACGTCAAATAAACATCAAACGCCTTTATTTTGGTTTGTTGGTTTGTTAATTGGGGGGTGTAGGGTGAATACATGGTCTGTTGCACGGTAATTTGGTAAAAAGACAATTTGACATCTCTGTCTGTCTGTTTTTCTGTCTTGCTCTCCTCACCTCACCACTCCTCCATTTTGTGAGAACTGACTGTTAGGTCCCTCCATTTTGTGAGAGGTGACTATTAAGTCCCTCCATATTTAAAGGTCTCTGAGAGGCCCACCCATTATCCTCTTCTTTGCCAGGGAACCTTTGAAAAGCCAGAGGAATCTGGTCATAAAACCCCTAATATCTCTCTCTCTCTCTCTCTCTCTCTCTCTCTCTCTCTCTCTCTCTCTCTCTCTCTCTCTCTCTCTCTCACTCTCTCTCTCACTCTCACTCTCTCACTCTCTCACTCTCTCACTCTCTCACTCTCTCTCTCTCTCTCTCTCTCTCTCTCTCTCTCTCTCTCTCTCTCTCTCTCTCTCTCTCTCACTCTCACATGCACGAGCACGAGCACACAAAGTCAAGCATACGCACGAACACACTCACAATGTGTGAGTGGTTCACGTGAGCTTATGTGTAGGGTCAAGACAGGGGATAGGTTTGACAGGGGATAGAGTGGGGAAATGCTTTCAACACAAAATGCTTTCAACACAAGATGCTTTCAACACAAGACTATTGAGGCTATTGTTAGTCTCAGCCCTGACCGAGGGATGAGATCAAACACTGCGTGTGTGTGTGTGTGTTCTGTGTGTACGTTTGAGTGTTGCAGAGCCACTTAGCACCATGATCTGTTGGTCTTTGTGGTCTGCTTCAACTCCTCCACATGAAAGAGACATTTCATCCATCCTTCCATTCCACATATCCTACATCTCTCAACACTCCACAACTCCTTCTCCAAAATGAACACAAATAAACACTTCTCAGAGTGGTTTGGGGGGTAATGGTCATTTAAGATGGAAACTTGGGGGTACGGAGAGAGGCTTGGTATGAACCATAACCCCCCCATATCTTAATTTCCCTATTTCTGTCCCCCTCTAGTTAGTTCCATCGTGTAGCCCTCATCAGCTCAATACAGCTGGACTAGGGGAACCATCATCATTCATTTTGAAGTGTGATTTGGTGTTTGGGATATTAGTGAAACATGATTTAATATCCACTGATATCAAACATACAGATTGGTGTCTCCACACACAGGGGCACAGTGAAATCCCAGAATAAGAAGGCACCTTGACAGATGAGACTGCCCTAATACACTAATAACTAGGGTAATAAGTAACAAGTAGTAATAAAACAATACCAACATTTTCTCTTAGCTCAATGTAAAAATGTGCCAAGAAATCTTGACCTTTCTAGTTAACAGACTATGTTAGGGTTTTACACCTCCTCGTCAAATGAACTGTGGGGAGGGCAAAATAATGAAACCATGAAACTGTATACAAATATCAATTAATTTTAAATGTGGATTAGTTCTACTTGCTATTATCATTCACCTGATGATAAGACAATACATGATTTTTAAACGTTTTTGCTATCATATTAGGATCCCTGGGCAAGAAAAGTTTGAAAACGACTGCCTCAGAGTATCTTAGGGAAATATGCTGGTGAAATAAGAAAAAACCAGCAACTCTGATACAATTGTGAGTTATACTTTTACATTACCATGATCTATTGAATGCTCCTCCCACACACACACACACACACACACACACACACACACACACACACACACACACACACACACACACACACACACACACACACACACACACACACACACACACACACACACACACACACACACACTTCCCATTATCTGAAGCTTAGAATTAAATCAGAGGGAAACAGACACACACACACACACACACACACACACACACACACACACACACACACACACACACACACACACACACACACACACACACACACACACACACACACACACACACACACACACACACACACACACACACACACACACACACACACACACACACACACACGTCATCAAGGGACAGCTAACAGCACAATACCAAAGGAAGCTTATGACATGTTTAGCAAACACAGGAAATTAATGTAGCTTCCCTAACATATACAGTGCATCCTATGTCTCAGTCTCTCCTTGTGTGTGTGTGTGTGTGTGTGTGTGTGTGTGTGTGTGTGTGTGTGTGTGTGTGTGTGTGTGTGTGTGTGTGTGTGTGTGTGTGTGTGTGTGTGTGTGTGTGTGTGTGTGTGTGTGTGTGTGTGTGTGTGTGTGCAGCCACGTCACCCATGATACAAGTCAGTATTCAATGTTCATCCATGTCTGAGAACATTAGGAGATGACATGGAAACCGGCCACTAAGGGCAACAGTGGGAGCTGTTACCTTCAAGTCGGCTTCGGTTTTGCGAGGGAGTTGTGGACGGGGGATGGGCGTAAGCGTCTTCCAAAGTTTGCACGTTCCTAACCAGCAATAGAAAGTTGTTTCTGATACTTTATATAATGCCTAAACTTAACCCTAACCTTAACAATTTGGAGTTAACGCCAAATTTGACGTTTGGAACAACTTTGACATTTGAGAAACATGGATGAACGTCTAATTCCGACTTTCTATCGCTGGATTCAAACTTCATCTTAGACCTTATACCAGGGTTTCCCAAACTCATTCCTCAGGACCCCAAGGGGTGCATGTTTTTTTTTTTACCTTCGCATTACACAGCTGATTCAAGTAATCAACTAATCATCAACGCTTGATCATTTGAATCAGCTGTGTAGTGTTACGGCAAAAACAAAAGTGCTCTCCTTGGGGTCGATGTCACGACTTCCGCCGAGGTTGGCTCTCCTGCCCGTTCAGGCTGTGCTCGGCGGTCGTCGTCACCGTCCTATTAGCCACTACCGATCCCTTTTCGGTTATCTGTTGGTTTTGTCTGATTGTTTTCACCTGTGTGTTAGTTAATTAGTATCTGTATATAATGTAGGTTGTCCCGCCCTGGTTTTGTGCGGGATTGTTTGTTTTTGACATTTCGTTTCGGCTGTCGGTGTTTTTGTGTTTTATTTCTCCGGTTTGTCTGTTTATTCCTGTTTTGGATATTTTTCACCCTGTTTGTATTTTTGGGTTGTCCTTGTTTATTTGTTGTTCACCGGAGAATAAACCTTTATTCATTATTTGCTCTCTGCGCCTGATTCCACCCACCTTGACTAGTCGTGACAGTCGAAGGACTGAGATTAGGAAACGATGCCTTAAACTATTTGAAATTTGATGTTCGGCATTGTAGAAACATGGAGGATGCTTTTTATCACCAGATTTGAACATGCAACCATTTGAATCAGAGACAGATGCTTACGTACATCCACCATCCCCATACCCAATCCCTCACAAAACCGAACTGAAGACTACTTGAAGGTGGTAGTGCTCACTGTTGCCCATAGTGGTCAATTTCCACGTAATCTCCGACACGCTCAGACATGGATGGACGTTGAAAACTGCCTTGTATGACCTGCCTGTTATTTCACTATAGAAATGACAGAAGATAAACAGTGAAACAGAGACAGAGAGCGAGAAAGACAGAAAGACAGTGAGAGCTTCTTTATCTTTGACCTGTTCTCTCTCTCTCTCTCTCCACCCTTCTCTCAATCTTTCTTTCCCCCCCAAAAAACGCTAATTGAGAGAGATTTACAGAAAACCCTACCTTCTACTAATCACTGCTATCATGGTATCCATCTGAAATGTAATGTTGACTGATGTGGTTGTTATCAATGCTTTCGCTACAAACACCTCCCAAAATATCCGTATAGGTATACAGTGAGGGAAAAAAGTATTTGATCCCCTGCTGATTTTGTACTTTGCCCACTGACAAAGAAATGATCAGAATATAATTTTAATGGTAGGTTTATTTGAATAGTGAGAGACAGAATAACAACAAAAAAATCCAGAAACACACATGTCAAAAATGTTATAAATTGATATGCAATATAGTGGAATCACTGTGACATTATAACATCTAACAGTGATTTCTCAAATTCCGTTCAACTGTGTGTGTGTTTGTGTTTGTATGTGTGTGTGTTTGTGTTTGTGTTTGTGTTTGTGTTTGTGTGTGTGTGTGTGACTGACCATTCAATCGCTCCATTGCCTTTAATTTCTGTCTGACCACAGACTGGTAAAAGCTCTCTGGCACCACCTGCTAAACGCCTCAGCCCCTGCTACAGGTACCAGGGTTACGCTCTCTCTCTCTCTCTCTCGCGCTCTCTTTCCATTTCCCTCTTTAATGTACATCATTCTCTTCCCTCCATACCTCCCCACCCTCTTATTTATCTGGCCCCTCTCAGCAAGATGTCCTTTTGTTTGTGTGTGTGTAAAATTTTCATCTTGATTACAAGGTATGCTAAGCCTGATTTCGAGACACACACACGGTCTCATCCACAAACAATGCTTCTTGATTTATTTTGAATGGAGGGACAGACAATGAGTGACTATCAGATAGATGACTGCTCTCAGTAAATGGGACATTCACAACATGAACTATAAACGGTCAATCCATTCCATATACTGTATATCACACCATACCATCACATGACTTCACTTTGTATGGCGCCTAGCCGAACTCAAGCGAATATGCTCACATTCTCCCTTATAAGATCTTCGCTTGAAAAATGAGAAAAAATCAGTAATAGTACTGTTTGTCCATATTGAGATGCCGTAGCCAGTATACACTTCCCCAAAATAGTCTGAATTAATCTAAGATAACTCAATAAAACTGTCTTTAATTTGGATGTGTTTGCAAAGGTCTTAGTAGCGTGATTTTACATCATATAAAGATCTTTGGTGCAGAAAAAAATGTGCAAGAAAACGAGTCGTCTCTTGTTGAATGACAACAAACACTTAACTGAGGAATCCCTATAAAACCCTCGCTGAAGACCAAAACGTCACAAAATGTAATGGTAATATATGCACAAAGTGTTCCGAACTGTTTCGAATGGGAAGCATGCAGACGCCTTTACTAACACCTTGTTAAACGTGTGAATGTGTGAATTATGATCTTTTTTTAAATACATTTTTCATAGAAGTATTGAAAAAAGTGACTAGTCGATTCTATACATGGAGCCACAACCTTTCTATTCTGGTCAACTCCTAGGTCATAGTGGAACTATTGAACACGTCTAACACCTACATGACCTGTGCAAGTCTGATTCATTCTGGTTGAAATTCATTCAGTTCTAAATGTTCAGGACTGGCCCTGCCCATGTTGGCTCATCACTTAGAGGACATATCTATCAATAGTAAAACAATGGAGGACAAACACAAATCTTCCACTATAACAAAAAACATGCACCGGATAGGTGCAGTGAAATGTATTGTTTTACAGGGTCAGCCATAGAAGTATGGCACCCCTGGAGCAAATTAGCAGTAAGTGCCTTGCTCAAGGACGCGTCAGCAGATTTGAACCTTGTCGACTCGGGTATTCAAAACAGAAGATTTTCGGATACTGGCCCAACGCTCTAACCGCTAATACTTGAGGACTGACTGTTTCATATTTCCATATTTTCATTGCATTTTTATTATGTACTTGAGTTTGTGTCCTCAAAAGTGAGTATTCTGGAAGCGAAAGAAACGCACACCTGTTTAGGTGAGGTGCTGTCTATCGGAGTAGAACACCTGTTTAGGTGAGGTGCTATCAATCGGAGTAGACCACCTGTTTAGGTGAGGTGCTGTCTATCGGAGTAGAACACCTGTTTAGGTGAGCTGCTGGCTGGTGGAGTAGAACACCTGTTTAGGCGAGATGCTGTCTATCGGAGTAGAACACCTGTTTAGGTGAGGTGCTGTCTATCGGAGTAGAACACCTGTTTAGGTGAGCTGCTGGCTGGCGGAGTAGAACAACTGTTTAGGTGAGGTGCTGGCTATCGGAGTAGAACACCTGTTTAGGCGAGGTGCTGGCTATCGGAGTAGAACACCTGTTTAGGTGAGCTGCTGGCTAGCGGAGTAGAACACCTGTTTAGGCGAGGTGCTGGCTATCGGAGTAGAACACCTGTTTAGGTGAGCTGCTGGCTAGCGGAGTAGAACACCTGTTTAGGTGAGCTGCTGGCTAGCGGAGTAGAACACCTGTTTAGGCGAGGTGCTGGCTAGCGGAGTAGAACACCTGTTTAGGTGAGGTGCTGGCTATCGGAGTCGAACACCTGTTTAGGTGAGGTGCTGGCTAGCGGAGTAGAACACCTGTTTAGGCGAGGTGCTGGCTAGCGGAGTAGAACACCTATTTAGGCGAGGTGTTCGCTATCGGAGTAGAACAACTGTTTAGGTGAGCTGCTGGCTAGCGGAGTAGAACACCTGTTTAGGTGAGGTGCTGGCTAGCGGAGTAGAACACCTGTTTAGGTGAGGTGCTGGCTAGCGGAGTAGAACACCTGTTTAGGCGAGGTGCTGGCTATCGGAGTAGAACACCTGTTTAGGTGAGGTGCTGGCTATCGGAGTAGAACACCTGTTTAGGTGAGATGCTGGCTAGCGGAGTAGAACACCTGTTTAGGTGAGGTGCTGGCTAGCGGAGTAGAACACCTGTTTAGGTGAGGTGCTGGCTAGCGGAGTAGAACACCTGTTTAGGTGAGGTGCTGGCTCAGGGAGCAGAACACCTGTTTAGGTGAGGTGCTGGCTAGTGGAGTAGAAAACCTGTTTAGGTGAGGTGCTGGCTAGCGGAGTAGAACACCTGTTTAGGTGAGGTGCTGGCTAGCGGAGTAGAACACCTGTTTAGGCGAGGTGCTGGCTAACGGAGTAGAACACCTGTTTAGGCGGGGTGCTGGCTAGCGGAGTAGAACACCTGTTTAGGTGAGGTGCTGGCTAGGGGAGTAGAACACCTGTTTAGGTGAGGTGCTGGCTAGCGGAGTAGAACACCTGTTTAGGTGAGGTGTTGGCTAGCGGAGTAGAACACCTGTTTAGGTGAGGTGCTGGCTAACGGAGTAGAACGCCTGTTTAGGTGAGGTGCTGACTAGCGGAGTAGAACACTTGAAAAAGAAAAGGCTAGTTAAATGTGAATTAAAAGTACAAATCTCCGACCATCATTAGGTGCAAAAATTTGACACCCAGTTGCGGCCCACTTTTTGGAAGCGAACCACTCGATTTGGTCCCTACGTTATATCGGCATCGAACACCTCACCCTCCCTAGGAGAGGGGGTGACCTCAACAATTTATTGTTAAAACGAGAGAATGCCTGGATCTTTAATTTAAAGACCCTTTGCTCCTTACGGTCTCAACGTAGACTTTGATCTGAAGCCATTCTTGTGAATGTTCGTAGGCTTATGTAGCCAAAATGTATCTATGATCATATGTTATCCATTCATGTTTTTTACATGTTCTATTCTGTAAATTAACCAATGACATCAAGCCACACACAGCCATGATTACAGACAAATGTGTGTGACACTATATAAACTAGTGACCCGCATTTTTTGTCATTATACCCTGATGAAGACAGCTTGTCTGTCGAAACGTTGGTTATTCAAATATTGCATCCTGCAGTGTGCGGCTCTACTTTTCTTCCTCAAAAGTGATTATACCTCAGCAATTTCTTACCATTTTTAACAGAAAGGTGAGATTTTAATCTTTCATGGAGTATGCATCATTACTAGTTATTGTTTATGGCCCCCTCATGATAAATCTTTGCTTTGGTTATGTCTATTGAGGCAGAAATATACATTTACAAATCAAATCAAATTGTATTTGTCACATGCGCCAAATAGAACAGGTGTAAATGCTTACTTACAAAACCCTTAACCAACAATGCAATTTTAAGAAAATTTTAATATTTACAAAATAAACTGAAGTAAAAAATAAAATAAAAAGTAGCAATAAAATAATAATAATGAGACTATATACATGGGGTACCAGTATAGAGTCAATGTACGGGGGTACAGGTTAGTCCAGGTCATTGAGGTAATATGTACATGTAGGTAGGGGTAAAGTGACTATGCATAGATAATAGATAATAAAAAAGCGAGTAACAGAATAGTAAAAAAAGAGGGGGCTCAATGCAAAAGAGTCCGGGTAGTCATTTGATTAGCTGTTCAACAGTCTCATGGCTTGGGGGTAGAAGCTGTTAAGAATCCTTTTGGCCTTAGACTTGGCGCTCTGGTACCGCTTGCCGTGCGGTAGCAGAGAAAACAGTCTATGACTAGGGTGGCTGGAGTCTTTGACAATTTTTAGGGCCTTCCTCTGACACCATCTGGTATAGAGATCCAGGATGGCAGGAAGCTTGGCCCGAGTGATGTACTGGGCCATACGCACTACCCTCTGTAGTGCCTTGCGGTCGGAGGCCGAGCAGTTGCCATACCAGGCACATGATGCTCTCGATTGGTGCAGCTGTAGAACTTTTTGAGGATCTGAGGACCCATGACAAATTTTCAGTCTCCTGAGGGGCAATAGGCGTTGTCGTGCCATCATCACGACTGCCTTGGTGTGTTTGGACCATGATAGTTTGTTGGTGATGTGGACACCAAGGAACTCGAAACTTTCATCCTGCTCCACTACAGCCCCATCGATGAGAATAGGGGCGTGCTCGGCCCTCCTTTTCCTGTAGTCCACGATCATCTCCTTTGTCTTGATCACATTGAGGGAAAGGTTGTTGTCATGGCACCAGACTTCCATGTCTCTGACCTCCTCCCTATAGCCTGTCTCATCGTTGTCGGTGATCAGGCCTACCACCTTTGGGTTGTCGGCAAACTAAATGATGGCGTTGGAGTCGTGCTTGGCCACACAGTCATGAGTGAACAGAGAGTACAGGAGGGGTTAACCTCGCACCCCTGAGGGGCCCCCGTGTTGAGGATCAGTGTGGCAGATGTATTTCTGCCTACCCTTACCACCTGGGGAAGGCCTGTCAGGAAGTCCAGGATCCAATAACAGAGGGAGGTGTTTAGTCCCAGGGTCCTTAGCTTAGTGATGAGCTTTGAGGGCACTATGGTGTTGAACGCTGAGCTGTAGTCAATGAATAATATTCTCACGTAGGTGTTCCTTTTGTCCAGGTAGGAAAGGGCAGTGTGGAATGCAATAAAGATTGTGTCATCTCTGGATCTCTTGGGGCGGTATGCAAATTGGAGTGTGTCTAGGGTTTCTGGGATCATGGTGTTGATGTGAGCCATGACCAGCCTTTCAAAGCACTTCATGGCCACAGACATGAGTGCTACGGAACGGTAGTCATTTGGCAGGTTACCTTGGTCTTCTTGGCCACAGGGACAAGGTGGTCTGCTATGGTGGTCTGCTTGAAACATGTTGGTTTTACAGACTCGACCAGGGACAGGTTGGAAATGTCAGTGAAAACACTTGCCAGTTGGACAGCGAATGCTCGGAGAACAATGCCTGGTAATCCTCTGTATTTACATTAAATTTAACAGGTTAATGTTTGTTTGAGCCCTACTACTTACTTTAGTGAGTCTTTACTATTTAAATTCATGATGATTCAGCCTGACTATAAAGCTGTTGTCTCCACTATGTTCCTATATTTATAATCTGTAGCTAAAACAACTGTGAATCTTTGCGCAAAGCTAGAAAAAAGTGAGATGCTGAGAACTGCTCCTCCAATAAGGTAGAATTTGATTACTTAACATTCTCTTTACTCCCAAATGCATGGGGTCTCTTTTTCCTGGTTCACTGTGCTGTCTATTGTTGTGCTGTCTACTACTTTGACAGAGTGAAGCCAGCCAGCCCCCCCTGAGAAGCAACCAGCCAGTGTTTTATGTTTCAGTGAGTTTTCTAGATATTATTTATACTTTCTCTTTTTTAATTCTAAGCTTCAGATAATGGGAAGTGTGTGTGTGTGTGTGTGTGTGTGTGTGTGTGTGTGTGTGTGTGTGTGTGTGTGTGTGTGTGTGTGTGTGTGTGTGTGTGTGTGTGTGTGTGTGTGTGTGTGTGTGTGTGTGTGTGTGTGTGTGTGTGTGTGTTCTGTAGAAGTTTTCTAACATTGTGTGTGTGTTCTGTAGATATCTTCTAACAGTGTGTGTGTGTTGTGTAGAACTCTTCTAACATTGTGTGTGTGTTCTGTAGATATCTTCTAACAGTGTGTGTGTGTTCGGTAGAAGTCTTCTAACAGTGTTTGTTCTGTGGAAGTCTTCTAACAGTGTGTGTGTTCTGTAGAAGTCTTCTAACAGTGTTTGTTCTGTGGAAGTCTTCTAACAGTGTGTGTGTTCTGTAGAAGTCTTCTAACAGTGTTTGTTCTGTGGAAGTCTTCTAACAGTGTGTGTGTTCTGTAGAAGTCTTCTAACGGTGTGTGTGTGTTCTGTAGAAGTTGTCTAACATTGTGTGTGTGTTCTGTAGATATCTTCTAACAGTGTGTGTGTGTTCGGTAGAAGTCTTCTAACAGTGTTTGTTCTGTGGAAGTCTTCTAACAGTGTGTGTGTTCTGTAGAAGTCTTCTAACAGTGTTTGTTCTGTGGAAGTCTTCTAACAGTGTGTGTGTTCTGTAGAAGTCTTCTAACGGTGTGTGTGTGTTCTGTAGAAGTCTTCGAACAGTGTGTGTGTGTTCTGTAGAAGTTGTCTAACAGTGTGTGTGTGTTCTGTAGAAGTCTTCGAACAGTGTGTGTGTGTTCTGTAGAAGTCTTCTAACAGTGTTTCTTCTGTGGAAGTCGTCTAACAGTGTGTGTGTGTTCTGTATAAGTATTCTAACAGTGTGTGTGTGTGTGTGTGTGTGTGTGTGTGTGTGTGTGTGTGTGTGTGTGTGTGTGTGTGTGTGTGTGTGTGTGTGTGTGTGTGTGTGTGTGTGTGTGTGTGTGTGTGTGTGTGTGTGTGTGTGTGTGTGTGTGTGTGTGTGTGTTCTGTAGAAGTTTTCTAACAGTGTGTGTGTTGTGTAGAAGTCTGCTAACAGTGTGTGTGTTCTGTAGAAGTATTCTAACGGTGTGTGTGTGTTCTGTAGAAGTCTTCTAACGGTGTGTGTGTGTGTTCTGTAGAAGTCTTCTAACGGTGTGTGTGTGTTCTGTAGAAGTCTTCTAACGGTGTGTGTGTGTTCTGTAGAAGTCTTCTAACAGTGTGTGTGTTGTGTAGAATTTTTCTAACAGTATGTGTGTGTTCTGTACAAGTCTTCTAACGGTGTGTGTGTGTTCTGTAGAAGTCTTCTAACAGTGTGTGTGTTCTGTAGAAGTCTTCTAACAGTGTGTGTGTGTTCTGTAGAAGTCTTCTAACAGTGTGTGTGTGTTCTGTAGAAGTCTTCGAACAGTGTGTGTGTGTTCTGTAAAAGTCTTCTAACAGTGTTTCTTCTGTGGAAGTCTTCTAACAGTGTGTGTGTTCTGTAGACGTCTTCTAACATTGTGTGTGTTCTGCAGAAGTCTTCTAACAGTGTGTGTGTTCTGTAGAAGTCTTCTAACAGTGTGTGTGTTCTGTAGAAGTATTCTAACAGTGTGTGTGTGTGTGTGTGTGTGTGTGTGTGTGTGTGTGTGTGTGTGTGTGTGTGTGTGTGTGTGTGTGTGTGTGTGTGTGTGTGTGTGTGTGTGTGTGTGTGTGTGTGTGTGTGTGTGTGTGTGTGTGTGTGTTCTGTAGAAGTTTTCTAACAGTGTGTGTGTTGTGTAGAAGTCTGCTAACAGTGTGTGTGTTCTGTAGAAGTATTCTAACGGTGTGTGTTCTGTAGAAGTCTTCTAACGGTGTGTGTGTGTGTTCTGTAGAAGTCTTCTAACGGTGTGTGTGTGTTCTGTAGAAGTCTTCTAACGGTGTGTGTGTGTTCTGTAGAAGTCTTCTAACAGTGTGTGTGTTGTGTAGAATTTTTCTAACAGTATGTGTGTGTTCTGTACAAGTCTTCTAACGGTGTGTGTGTGTTCTGTAGAAGTCTTCTAACAGTGTGTGTGTTCTGTAGAAGTCTTCTAACAGTGTGTGTGTGTTCTGTAGAAGTCTTCTAACAGTGTGTGTGTGTTCTGTAGAAGTCTTCTAACAGTGTGTGTGTGTTCTGTAAAAGTCTTCTAACAGTGTTTCTTCTGTGGAAGTCTTCTAACAGTGTGTGTGTTCTGTAGACGTCTTCTAACATTGTGTGTGTTCTGCAGAAGTCTTCTAACAGTGTGTGTGTTCTGTAGAAGTCTTCTAACAGTGTGTGTGTTCTGTAGAAGTATTCTAACAGTGTGTGTGTGTGTGTGTGTGTGTGTGTGTGTGTGTGTGTGTGTGTGTGTGTGTGTGTGTGTGTGTGTGTGTGTGTGTGTGTGTGTGTGTGTGTGTGTGTGTGTGTGTGTGTGTGTGTGTGTGTGTGTGTTCTGTAGAAGTCTTCTAACGGTGTGTGTGTGTTCTGTAGAAGTCTTCTAACGGTGTGTGTGTGTTCTGTAGAAGTCTTCTAACGGTGTGTGTGTGTTCTGTAGAAGTCTTCTAACGGTGTGTGTGTGTTCTGTAGAAGTCTTCTAACGGTGTGTGTGTGTTCTGTAGAAGTCTTCTAACGGTGTGTGTGTGTTCTGTAGAAGTCTTCTAACAGTGTGTGTGTTGTGTAGAATTTTTCTAACAGTATGTGTGTGTTCTGTACAAGTCTTCTAACGGTGTGTGTGTGTTCTGTAGAAGTCTTCTAACAGTGTGTGTGTTCTGTAGAAGTCTTCTAACAGTGTGTGTGTGTTCTGTAGAAGTCTTCTAACAGTGTGTGTGTGTTCTGTAGAAGTCTTCGAACAGTGTGTGTGTGTTCTGTAAAAGTCTTCTAACAGTGTTTCTTCTGTGGAAGTCTTCTAACAGTGTGTGTGTTCTGTAGAAGTCTTCTAACATTGTGTGTGTTCTGTAGAAGTCTTCTAACAGTGTGTGTGTTCTGTAGAAGTATTCTAACAGTGTGTGTGTGTGTGTGTGTGTGTGTGTGTGTGTGTGTGTGTGTGTGTGTGTGTGTGTGTGTGTGTGTGTGTGTGTGTGTGTGTGTGTGTGTGTGTGTGTGTGTGTGTGTGTGTGTGTTCTGTAGAAGTCTTCTAACAGTGTGTGTGTGTTCTGTAGAACTCTTCTAACAGTGTGTGTGTGTTCTGTAGAACTCTTCTAACAGTGTGTGTGTGTTCTGTAGAAGTCTTCTAACAGTGTGTGTGTGTTCTGTATAAGTATTCTAACAGTGTGTGTGTGTGTGTGTGTGTGTGTGTGTGTGTGTGTGTGTGTGTGTGTGTGTGTGTGTGTGTGTGTGTGTGTGTGTGTGTGTGTGTGTGTGTGTGTGTGTGTGTGTGTGTGTGTGTGTGTGTGTGTGTGTGTGTGTGTGTAGAAGTCTTCTAACGGTGTGTGTGTGTTCTGTAGAAGTCTTCTAACGGTGTGTGTGTGTTCTGTAGAAGTCTTCTAACAGTGTGTGTGTTGTGTAGAATTTTTCTAACAGTATGTGTGTGTTCTGTACAAGTCTTCTAACGGTGTGTGTGTGTTCTGTAGAAGTCTTCTAACAGTGTGTGTGTTCTGTAGAAGTCTTCTAACAGTGTGTGTGTGTTCTGTAGAAGTCTTCTAACAGTGTGTGTGTGTTCTGTAGAAGTCTTCGAACAGTGTGTGTGTGTTCTGTAAAAGTCTTCTAACAGTGTTTCTTCTGTGGAAGTCTTCTAACAGTGTGTGTGTTCTGTAGAAGTCTTCTAACATTGTGTGTGTTCTGCAGAAGTCTTCTAACAGTGTGTGTGTTCTGTAGAAGTCTTCTAACAGTGTGTGTGTTCTGTAGAAGTATTCTAACAGTGTGTGTGTGTGTGTGTGTGTGTGTGTGTGTGTGTGTGTGTGTGTGTGTGTGTGTGTGTGTGTGTGTGTGTGTGTGTGTGTGTGTGTGTGTGTGTGTGTGTGTGTGTGTGTGTGTGTGTGTGTGTGTGTTCTGTAGAAGTCTTCTAACAGTGTGTGTGTGTTCTGTAGAACTCTTCTAACAGTGTGTGTGTGTTCTGTAGAACTCTTCTAACAGTGTGTGTGTGTTCTGTAGAAGTCTTCTAACAGTGTGTGTGTGTTCTGTATAAGTATTCTAACAGTGTGTGTGTGTGTGTGTGTGTGTGTGTGTGTGTGTGTGTGTGTGTGTGTGTGTGTGTGTGTGTGTGTGTGTGTGTGTGTGTGTGTGTGTGTGTGTGTGTGTGTGTGTGTGTGTGTGTGTGTGTGTGTGTGTGTGTGTTCTGTAGAAGTCTTCTAACGGTGTGTGTGTGTTCTGTAGAAGTCTTCTAACGGTGTGTGTGTGTTCTGTAGAAGTCATCTAACGGTGTGTGTGTGTTCTGTAGAAGTCTTCTAACAGTGTGTGTGTTGTGTAGAAGTCTTCTAACAATGTGTGTGTGTTCTGTAGAAGTCTTCTAACAGTGTGTGTGTTCTGTAGAAGTCTTCTAACAGTGTGTGTGTTCTGTAGAAGTCTTCTAACAGTGTGTGTGTTCTGTAGAAGTCTTCTAACAATGTGTGTGTTCTGGAGAAGTCTTCTAACAGTGTGTGTGTTCTGTAGAAGTCTTATAACAGTGTCTGTGTTCTGTAGAAGTCTTCTAACAGTGTGTGTGTTCTGTAGAAGTATTCTAACAGTGTGTGTGTGTGTGTGTGTGTGTGTGTGTGTGTGTGTGTGTGTGTGTGTGTGTGTGTGTGTGTGTGTGTGTGTGTGTGTGTGTGTGTGTGTGTGTGTGTGTGTGTGTGTGTGTGTTCTGTAGAAGTCTTCTAACAGTGTGTGTGTGTTCTGTAGAACTCTTCTAACAGTGTGTGTGTGTTCTGTAGAAGTCTTCTAACAGTGTGTGTGTTCTGTCGAAGTATTCTAACAGTGTGTGTGTTCTGTAGAAGTCTTCTAACAGTGTGTGTGTTCTGTAGAAGTCTTCTAACAGTGTGTGTGTTCTGTAGAAGTCTTCTAACAGTGTGTGTGTTCTGTAGAAGTATTCTAACAGTGTGTGTGTGTGTGTGTGTGTGTGTGTGTGTGTGTGTGTGTGTGTGTGTGTGTGTGTGTGTGTGTGTGTGTGTGTGTGTGTGTGTGTGTGTGTGTGTGTGTGTGTGTGTGTGTGTGTGTTCTGTAGAAGTCTTCTAACGGTGTGTGTGTGTTCTGTAGAAGTCTTCTAACGGTGTGTGTGTGTTCTGTAGAAGTCATCTAACGGTGTGTGTGTGTTCTGTAGAAGTCTTCTAACAGTGTGTGTGTTGTGTAGAAGTCTTCTAACAATGTGTGTGTGTTCTGTAGAAGTCTTCTAACAGTGTGTGTGTTCTGTAGAAGTCTTCTAACAGTGTGTGTGTTCTGTAGAAGTCTTCTAACAGTGTGTGTGTTCTGTAGAAGTCTTCTAACAATGTGTGTGTTCTGGAGAAGTCTTCTAACAGTGTGTGTGTGTTCTGTAGAACTCTTCTAACAGTGTGTGTGTGTGTTCTGTAGATATCTTCTAACAGTGTGTGTGTGTTCGGTTGCACTCTGAATATAGTACTGCATTAGTGTACAATGGCTATGATGCATCTAGGTGGTGGTATTAGAGGCTAGTGTGTGTATCGGCGGGGCGGGGGTGGTGGCGTATCTGCGGTCTGGTTGTGGTGGGTTGGTATTATATATATTATTATATTAGTATGGGTCTAAGTTTCTTTCTTCTGGCTCCCAAGTGGCGCATCAGTCTAAGGCCCTGCATTTCAGTGCTAGAGGCATCACTACAGACCCTGGTTCGATTCCAGGCTGTATCACAACTGGCCGTGATTGGAAGTCCCATAGGGCGGCGCACAATTGGCCCAGTATTGTCTGGATCTGGGTTAGGGTTTGGCCGGGGTAGGCCGTCATTGTACATAAGAATTTGTTCTTGACTTGCCTAGTTAAATAAAGGTCACATATTAAAACTATGTTTGTTAAAACAGAACAAAACATCTCATGCCTAACAGAGTTAAAAACAAAGGCATTTCTTAATGAAACAAACACAGTGAATTAGGTTATAGGCCATTTATCCATCATTTTAAATGCCCGTGGAGAATGAGGTTGTTTTGAGCACTGAGTGTCTCTCACACACACACCAACGCACTAGAAGCCTTGGTGGGCAAGGTTGCTGAGGTTGCTGAGCATCGGGAAGTGAAATCTCTGTGCCTGCCACAAAAACAAAACAGTGCCAAGTCTGGTTGTTAGACTGGGATCGAGTTTGACTGACATATAGTCTTTTACTTTGTTTTATAGTTGTCTTGACTCGGCGTAATGTTATCTGCTCCAGTCGGAGAACTGACCATTGGTCTATTTCGCTGTGAGGGTCCTGGCTCTTCATCAGTGGGCTCCACCCTCAAGGCCCAATGTCATAATGAGCTCTTTGGTTGCCTAATTAACTTCCTCATGTGCAGTTTCCTCCAGCATCTTAAGAAGACGCAACTTGGGGGTCAAAAATGTTGCTATCATTAAAAGCATATGGACAAACCGTAATCACTACTACGGGTGTTTGTAGCCTGCGTGCCACGATATGATAGGCTATATGTTGTTTGAGATGAATTGTTTTGTACTGTTTTAACATCATTTCACAATATCATGGAAAGAACCAACATAGCTAAATGAAACAGGAGCAGTTGTGTTTGTTGCCGGTGTACGGCGAAAATCACCCCTTTCATTAATTTCTGGAGATTATAGGTTGCTTGCATGATATTAGATATTTTTGCTCCATCTATTCAATTTTCATATCAATTAGGCCCATCTAGTTGAATAAAGGGGAACTACCTGGTTAAATAAAAATAAAGGTACATTGTCTTTATTTGCATGCAGCAAATGTATAGGCATAGGTTTGCTTCATTATATAAATACATACTGTATATCTAGGTATTTGCCTTTGTTGCTTTTGTAGGGCTGTGCAAAAATTCACTTAGACTCCAAAAAATCTAATTTTAATGAAAACAAGTTGAAATTCCTTTATTATTTATTTATAGTTAAAAACATTATTATTAATCAGCTTGCCTCACACTCCCCATTGCAGCCCCATGCAGCCTGCATTCGGCACAGCACAAACACACGCATGGCCCAAATTGGGAGAGGAGAGGAATGAATAAACAATGAAGTTGATCAAGCAAGATTTATGTGTGAATAAAGGTGATTTTATACGTGGAATATAATGACAAATGAATAGAAAGACGTCTGTTTATAAAACCAGCGGGAGAAAAACAATTGTGTAATCCCGAAGTTGTCTGTCTGACTGCCCGAACCATTAAAAACATCCTTTAGAATGATCAACCCTGATCAGGTACATTATAAACAAAACAGAGGCAATTCTAGCAGAAATATGTTTTCATTCACTCTTTCACACGTCTGTGAGGTTATTGGGATGCCGTCTGGTGGATGGGTCATCATGTTTGAGGATGGATGGGTACACGTCATGTTTGAGGGTGGATGGGTACACGTCATGTTTGAGGGTGGATGGGTCGTCATGTTTGAGGGTGGATGGGTACACGTCATGTTTGAGGGTGGATGGGTCGTCATGTTTGAGGGTGGATGGGTACACGTCATGTTTGAGGGTGGATGGGTACACGTCATGTTTGAGGGTGGATGGGTCGTCATGTTTGAGGGTGGATGGGTACACGTCATGTTTGAGGGTGGATGGGTCATCATGTTTGAGGGTGGATGGGAACACATCATGTTGGAGGGTGGATGGGTCGTCATGTTTGAGGGTGGATGGGTCGTCATGTTTGAGGGTGGATGGGTCGTCATGTTTGAGGGTGGATGGGTACACGTCATGTTTGAGGGTGGATGGGTACACTTCATGTTTGAGGGTGGATGGGAACACATCATGTTGGAGGGTGGATAGGTACACGTCAAGTTTGAGGGTGGATGGGTACACGTCATGTTTGAGGGTGGATGGGTACACGTCATGTTTGAGGGTGGATGGGTACACGTCATGTTTGAGGGTGGATGGGTACACGTCATGTTTGAGGGTGGATGGGTACACTTCATGTTTGAGGGTGGATGGGAACACATCATGTTGGAGGGTGGATAGGTACACGTCAAGTTTGAGGGTGGATGGGTACACATCATGTTTGAGGGTGGATGGGTACACGTCATGTTTGAGGGTGGATGGGTACACGTCATGTTTGAGGGTGGATGGGTACACGTCATGTTGGAGGGTGGATGGGTCGTCATGTTTGAGGGTGGATGGGTACACGTCATGTTTGAGGGTGGATGGGTACACGTCATGTTTGAGGGTGGATGGGTACACTTCATGTTTGAGGGTGGATGGGAACACATCATGTTGGAGGGTGGATAGGTACACGTCAAGTTTGAGGGTGGATGGGTACACGTCATGTTTGAGGGTGGATGGGTACACGTCATGTTTGAGGGTGGATGGGTACACGTCATGTTTGAGGGTGGATGGGTACACGTCATGTTTGAGGGTGGATGGGTACACTTCATGTTTGAGGGTGGATGGGAACACATCATGTTGGAGGGTGGATAGGTACACGTCAAGTTTGAGGGTGGATGGGTACATGTCATGTTTGAGGGTGGATGGGTACACGTCATGTTTGAGGGTGGATGGGTACACTTCATGTTTGAGGGTGGATGGGAACACATCATGTTGGAGGGTGGATAGGTACACGTCAAGTTTGAGGGTGGATGGGTACACGTCATGTTTGAGGGTGGATGGGTACACGTCATGTTTGAGGGTGGATGGGTCGTCATGTTTGAGGGTGGATGGGTACACGTCATGTTGGAGGGTGGATGGGTCGTCATGTTTGAGGGTGGATGGGTACACGTCATGTTTGAGGGTGGATGGGTACACGTCATGTTTGAGGGTGGATGGGAACACATCATGTTGGAGGGTGGATAGGTACACGTCAAGTTTGAGGGTGGATGGGTACACGTCATGTTTGAGGGTGGATGGGTACACGTCATGTTTGAGGGTGGATGGGTCGTCATGTTTGAGGGTGGATGGGTACACGTCATGTTGGAGGGTGGATGGGTCGTCATGTTTGAGGGTGGATGGGTACACGTCATGTTTGAGGGTGGATGGGTACACGTCATGTTTGAGGGTGGATGGGTACACGTCATGTTTGAGGGTGGATGGGTACACGTCATGTTTGAGGGTGGATGGGTACACTTCATGTTTGAGGGTGGATGGGAACACATCATGTTGGAGGGTGGATAGGTACACGTCAAGTTTGAGGGTGGATGGGTACACATCATGTTTGAGGGTGGATGGGTACACGTCATGTTTGAGGGTGGATGGGTACACGTTATGTTTGAGGGTGGATGGGTACACGTCATGTTTGAGGGTGGATGGGTACACTTCATGTTTGAGAGTGGATGGGAACACATCATGTTGGAGGGTGGATAGGTACACGTCAAGTTTGAGGGTGGATGGGTACACGTCATGTTTGAGGGTGGATGGGTACACGTCATGTTTGAGGGTGGATGGGTACACGTCATGTTTGAGGGTGGATGGGAACACATCATGTTGGAGGGTGGATAGGTACACGTCAAGTTTGAGGGTGGATGGGTACACGTCATGTTGGAGGGTGGATGGGTACACGTCATGTTTGAGGGTGGATGGGTACACGTCATGTTTGAGGGTGGATGGGTACACGTCATGTTTGAGGGTGGATGGGTACACTTCATGTTTGAGGGTGGATGGGAACACATCATGTTGGAGGGTGGATAGGTACACGTCAAGTTTGAGGGTGGATGGGTACACGTCATGTTTGAGGGTGGATGGGTACACGTCATGTTTGAGGGTGGATGGGTACACGTCATGTTTGAGGGTGGATGGGTACACTTCATGTTTGAGGGTGGATGGGAACACATCATGTTGGAGGGTGGATAGGTACACGTCAAGTTTGAGGGTGGATGGGTACACATCATGTTTGAGGGTGGATGGGTACACGTCATGTTTGAGGGTGGATGGGTACATGTCATGTTTGAGAGTGGATGGGTACACGTCATGTTTGAGGGTGGATGGGTACACTTCATGTTTGAGGGTGGATGGGAACACATCATGTTGGAGGGTGGATAGGTACACGTCAAGTTTGAGGGTGGATGGGTACACGTCATGTTTGAGGGTGGATGGGTACACGTCATGTTTGAGGGTGGATGGGTCGTCATGTTTGAGGGTGGATGGGTACACGTCATGTTTGAGGGTGGATGGGTCGTCATGTTTGAGGGTGGATGGGTACACGTCATGTTTGAGGGTGGATGGGTACACGTCATGTTTGAGGGTGGATGGGTACACTTCATGTTTGAGGGTGGATGGGAACACGTCATGTTGGAGGGTGGATAGGTACACGTCAAGTTTGAGGGTGGATGGGTACACATCATGTTTGAGGGTGGATGGGTACACGTCATGTTTGAGGGTGGATGGGTACATGTCATGTTTGAGGGTGGATGGGTACACGTCATGTTTGAGGGTGGATGGGTACACTTCATGTTGGAGGGTGGATAGGTACACGTCAAGTTTGAGGGTGGATGGGTACACGTCATGTTTGAGGGTGGATGGGTACACGTCATGTTTGAGGGTGGATGGGTACACGTCATGTTTGAGGGTGGATGGGAACACATCATGTTGGAGGGTGGATAGGTACACGTCAAGTTTGAGGGTGGATGGGTACACGTCATGTTGGAGGGTGGATGGGTCGTCATGTTTGAGGGTGGATGGGTACACGTCATGTTTGAGGGTGGATGGGTACACGTCATGTTTGAGGGTGGATGGGTACACTTCATGTTTGAGGGTGGATGGGAACACGTCATGTTGGAGGGTGGATAGGTACACGTCAAGTTTGAGGGTGGATGGGTACACATCATGTTTGAGGGTGGATGGGTACACGTCATGTTTGAGGGTGGATGGGTACATGTCATGTTTGAGGGTGGATGGGTACACGTCATGTTTGAGGGTGGATGGGTACACTTCATGTTGGAGGGTGGATAGGTACACGTCAAGTTTGAGGGTGGATGGGTACACGTCATGTTTGAGGGTGGATGGGTACACGTCATGTTTGAGGGTGGATGGGTACACGTCATGTTTGAGGGTGGATGGGAACACATCATGTTGGAGGGTGGATAGGTACACGTCAAGTTTGAGGGTGGATGGGTACACGTCATGTTGGAGGGTGGATGGGTCATCATGTTTGAGGGTGGATGGGTACACGTCATGTTTGAGGGTGGATGGGTACACGTCATGTTTGAGGGTGGATGGGTACACTTCATGTTTGAGGGTGGATGGGAACACATCATGTTGGAGGGTGGATAGGTACACGTCAAGTTTGAGGGTGGATGGGTACACGTCATGTTTGAGGGTGGATGGGTACACATCATGTTGGAGGGTGGATAGGTACACGTCAAGTTTGAGGGTGGATGGGTACACATCATGTTTGAGGGTGGATGGGTACACGTCATGTTTGAGGGTGGATGGGTACACGTCATGTTTGAGGGTGGATGGGTACACGTCATGTTTGAGGGTGGATGGGTACACTTCATGTTTGAGGGTGGATGGGAACACATCATGTTGGAGGGTGGATAGGTACACGTCAAGTTTGAGGGTGGATGGGTACACGTCATGTTTGAGGGTGGATGGGTACACGTCATGTTTGAGGGTGGATGGGTACACGTCATGTTTGAGGGTGGATGGGAACACATCATGTTGGAGGGTGGATAGGTACACGTCAAGTTTGAGGGTGGATGGGTACACGTCATGTTGGAGGGTGGATGGGTCGTCATGTTTGAGGGTGGATGGGTACACGTCATGTTTGAGGGTGGATGGGTACACGTCATGTTTGAGGGTGGATGGGTACACTTCATGTTTGAGGGTGGATGGGTACACGTCATGTTGGAGGGTGGATGGGTCGTCATGTTTGAGGGTGGATGGGTACACGTCATGTTTGAGGGTGGATGGGTACACGTCATGTTTGAGGGTGGATGGGAACACATCATGTTGGAGGGTGGATAGGTACACGTCAAGTTTGAGGGTGGATGGGTACACGTCATGTTTGAGGGTGGATGGGTACACGTCATGTTTGAGGGTGGATGGGTACACGTCATGTTTGAGGGTGGATGGGTACACGTCATGTTTGAGGGTGGATGGGTACACTTCATGTTTGAGGGTGGATGGGAACACATCATGTTGGAGGGTGGATAGGTACACGTCAAGTTTGAGGGTGGATGGGTACACATCATGTTTGAGGGTGGATGGGTACACGTCATGTTTGAGGGTGGATGGGTACATGTCATGTTTGAGGGTGGATGGGTACACGTCATGTTTGAGGGTGGATGGGTACACTTCATGTTTGAGGGTGGATGGGAACACATCATGTTGGAGGGTGGATAGGTACACGTCAAGTTTGAGGGTGGATGGGTACACGTCATGTTTGAGGGTGGATGGGTCGTCATGTTTGAGGGTGGATGGGTACACGTCATGTTGGAGGGTGGATGGGTCGTCATGTTTGAGGGTGGATGGGTACACGTCATGTTTGAGGGTGGATGGGTACACGTCATGTTTGAGGGTGGATGGGTACACGTCATGTTTGAGGGTGGATGGGTACACGTCATGTTTGAGGGTGGATGGGTACACTTCATGTTTGAGGGTGGATGGGAACACATCATGTTGGAGGGTGGATAGGTACACGTCAAGTTTGAGGGTGGATGGGTACACATCATGTTTGAGGGTGGATGGGTACACGTCATGTTTGAGGGTGGATGGGTACACGTCATGTTTGAGGGTGGATGGGTACACGTCATGTTTGAGGGTGGATGGGTACACTTCATGTTTGAGAGTGGATGGGAACACATCATGTTGGAGGGTGGATAGGTACACGTCAAGTTTGAGGGTGGATGGGTACACGTCATGTTTGAGGGTGGATGGGTACACGTCATGTTTGAGGGTGGATGGGTACACGTCATGTTTGAGGGTGGATGGGTACACGTCATGTTTGAGGGTGGATGGGTACACTTCATGTTTGAGGGTGGATGGGAACACATCATGTTGGAGGGTGGATAGGTACACGTCAAGTTTGAGGGTGGATGGGTACACATCATGTTTGAGGGTGGATGGGTACACGTCATGTTTGAGGGTGGATGGGTACATGTCATGTTTGAGAGTGGATGGGTACACGTCATGTTTGAGGGTGGATGGGTACACTTCATGTTTGAGGGTGGATGGGAACACATCATGTTGGAGGGTGGATAGGTACACGTCAAGTTTGAGGGTGGATGGGTACACGTCATGTTTGAGGGTGGATGGGTACACGTCATGTTTGAGGGTGGATGGGTCGTCATGTTTGAGGGTGGATGGGTACACGTCATGTTTGAGGGTGGATGGGTCGTCATGTTTGAGGGTGGATGGGTACACGTCATGTTTGAGGGTGGATGGGTACACGTCATGTTTGAGGGTGGATGGGTACACTTCATGTTTGAGGGTGGATGGGAACACGTCATGTTGGAGGGTGGATAGGTACACGTCAAGTTTGAGGGTGGATGGGTACACATCATGTTTGAGGGTGGATGGGTACACGTCATGTTTGAGGGTGGATGGGTACATGTCATGTTTGAGGGTGGATGGGTACACGTCATGTTTGAGGGTGGATGGGTACACTTCATGTTGGAGGGTGGATAGGTACACGTCAAGTTTGAGGGTGGATGGGTACACGTCATGTTTGAGGGTGGATGGGTACACGTCATGTTTGAGGGTGGATGGGTACACGTCATGTTTGAGGGTGGATGGGAACACATCATGTTGGAGGGTGGATAGGTACACGTCAAGTTTGAGGGTGGATGGGTACACGTCATGTTGGAGGGTGGATGGGTCATCATGTTTGAGGGTGGATGGGTACACGTCATGTTTGAGGGTGGATGGGTACACGTCATGTTTGAGGGTGGATGGGTACACTTCATGTTTGAGGGTGGATGGGAACACATCATGTTGGAGGGTGGATAGGTACACGTCAAGTTTGAGGGTGGATGGGTACACGTCATGTTTGAGGGTGGATGGGTACACATCATGTTTGAGGGTGGATGGGTACACGTCATGTTTGAGGGTGGATGGGTACACGTCATGTTTGAGGGTGGATGGGTACACTTCATGTTTGAGGGTGGATGGGAACACATCATGTTGGAGGGTGGATAGGTACACGTCAAGTTTGAGGGTGGATGGGTACACATCATGTTTGAGGGTGGATGGGTACACGTCATGTTTGAGGGTGGATGGGTACACGTCATGTTTGAGGGTGGATGGGTACACGTCATGTTTGAGGGTGGATGGGTACACTTCATGTTTGAGGGTGGATGGGAACACATCATGTTGGAGGGTGGATAGGTACACGTCAAGTTTGAGGGTGGATGGGTACACGTCATGTTTGAGGGTGGATGGGTACACGTCATGTTTGAGGGTGGATGGGTACACGTCATGTTTGAGGGTGGATGGGAACACATCATGTTGGAGGGTGGATAGGTACACGTCAAGTTTGAGGGTGGATGGGTACACGTCATGTTTGAGGGTGGATGGGTACACGTCATGTTTGAGGGTGGAAGGGGAACACATCATGTTGGAGGGTGGATGGGAACACATCATGTTGGAGGGTGGATGGGAACACATCATGTTGGAGGGTGGATGGGAACACATCATGTTGGGGGGTGGATGGGTACACGTCATGTTGGAGGGTGGATGGGAACACATCATGTTGGAGGGTGGATGGGAACACATCATGTTGGAGGGTGGATGGGTACACATCATGTTGGAGGGTGGATGGGAACACATCATGTTGGAGGGTGGATGGGAACACATCATGTTGGAGGGTGGATGGGAACACATCATGTTGGAGGGTGGATGGGTACACGTCATGTTTGAGGGTGGATGGGTGGGTACACATCATGTTTGAGGGTGGATGGGAACACATCATGTTGGAGGGTGGATGGGAACACATCATGTTGGAGGGTGGATGGGAACAAGTCATGTTTGAGGGTGGATGGGAACACATCATGTTGGAGGGTGGATGGGAACAAGTCATGTTTGAGGGTGGATGGGAACACATCATGTTGGAGGGTGGATAGGTACACGTCAAGTTTGAGGGTGGATGGGTACACGTCATGTTTGAGGGTGGATGGGAACAAGTCATGTTTGAGGGTGGATGGGTGGGTAAACATCATGTTGGAGGGTGGATGGGAACACATCATGTTGGAGGGTGGATGGGAACACATCATGTTGGAGGGTGGATGGGAACACATCATGTTGGAGGGTGGATGGGAACACGTCATGTTGGAGGGTGGATGGGAACACATCATGTTGGAGGGTGGATGGGAACACATCATGTTGGAGGGTGGATGGGAACACATCATGTTGGAGGGTGGATGGGAACACATCATGTTGGAGGGTGGATGGGAACACATCATGTTTGAGGGTGGATGGGAACACATCATGTTTGAGGGTGGATGGGAACACATCATGTTGGAGGGTGGATGGGAACACATCATGTTGGAGGGTGGATGGGAACACATCATGTTGGAGGGTGGATTGGAACACATCATGTTTGAGGGTGGATGGGAACACATCATGTTTGAGGGTGGATGGGAACACATCATGTTGGAGGGTGGATGGGAACACGTCATGTTTGAGGGTGGATGGGAACAAGTCATGTTTGAGGGTGGATGGGAACACATCATGTTGGAGGGTGGATGGGAACACGTCATGTTTGAGGGTGGATGGGTACACATCATGTTGGAGGGTGGATGGGAACACGTCATGTTTGAGGGTGGATGGGTACACATCATGTTGGAGGGTGGATGGGAACACATCATGTTGGAGGGTGGATGGGAACACGTCATGTTTGAGGGTGGATGGGAACACATCATGTTGGAGGGTGGATGGGAACACGTCATGTTTGAGGGTGGATGGGAACACATCATGTTGGAGGGTGGATGGGAACACGTCATGTTTGAGGGTGGATGGGTACACATCATGTTTGAGGGTGGATGGGAACACGTCATGTTTGAGGGTGGATGGGTACACATCATGTTGGAGGGTGGATGGGAACACATCATGTTGGAGGGTGGATGGGAACACGTCATGTTTGAGGGTGGATGGGAACAAGTCATGTTTGAGGGTGGATGGGTACACGTTACCAGAGTCTATCTGGTAGAGTGATGTGTGTGCCTGTTAATCTGAGTAAGTGAAACACACTTGTTTACTTCGAAATGAGGAATGCAGCTCATTAGTGAAGCGATCCATATCGAAGTTTCTCATAGTATAACATCATAATGCAACCACAGCCAATTTAACAGAGGAAAATAACACATGATATTCAAAACAGCCTGGCGTTCAGTACAGACTTGGATTCTGTGGCATGTCTGGCAAACTGGGTCATGGTCTGGAATGTGTGTGTGTGTGTGTGTGTGTGTGTGTGTGTGTGTGTGTGTGTGTGTGTGTGTGTGTGTGTGTGTGTGTGTGTGTGTGTGTGTGTGTGTGTGTGTGTGTGTGTGTGTGTGTGTGTGTGTGTGTGTGTGTGTGTGTGTGTGTGTGTGTGTGTGTGTGTGTGTGTGTGTGTGTGTGTACCCGTGTGTACCCGTGTGTACCCGTGTGAGTGAGTGAGTGAGTGAGTGAGTGAGTGAGTGAGTGAGTGAGTGAGTGAGTGAGTGAGTGAGTGAGTGAGTGAGTGAGTGAGTGAGTGAGTGAGTGAGTGAGTGAGTGAGTGAGTGAGTGAGTGAGTGAGTGAGTGAGTTAGGGAGGGAGTTCCACAGGGATGCTGGCACATATTGACTCCTTTGCTTCCCACAGTTGTATCAAGTTGGCTGGATGTCCTTTGGGTGGTGGGCCATTCTTATATGCACAGGAAACTGTTGAGCGTGGAAAACCCAGCGACCTTGGAGTTCTTGACACAAACCGGTGCATCTACAACTATTCCCCTTTCAAAGTGTTTTGTCTTGCTCAATCAGCCTCTGAATGGCACACATACACAATCCATATCTCAAATATCTCGAGGTTTAAAAATACTTCTTTAACCTGTCTCCTCCCCTTCATCTACTCTGATTGACATCAATAAGGGATCATAGCTTCACGTGGATTCATCTGGTAATTGTATGTTATGGAAAGAGCAGGTGTTCTTAATGTTTAAACCTACCATTCAAAAGGAGAGAAAATGAAATCACCCCCCCCCCCCCAAACCCCCACCCACTACCTAATGGTCCGTCCAAACTAGTCCAACTAACAAAGACATCATCAATGAGTTAAACTGCCAGCACAAACACAAAGATACATCTCAGAGAAGTATAGTTTCTGGATTCATGTGCAGGCGCTTCCATAATCCCTGGCGTCTATGGGCCCGGTAACATAAAGCTCTCGTGTGTGTGTGTGTGTGTGTGTGTGTGTGTGTGTGTGTGTGTGTGTGTGTGTGTGTGTGTGTGTGTGTGTGTGTGTGTGTGTGTGTGTGTGTGTGTGTGTGTGTGTGTGTGTGTGTGTGTGTGTGTGTGTGTGTGTGTGTGGAGGAGGCTAATTGCGTCGGGCGGTCTGAAGGTCCCGTCGGCTCCTCGATCATTACCAGCACAGACAGATGTTTTAGCACTTAGTCCACCCCATTCACACACACACACACACACACACACACACACACACACACACACACACACACACACACACACACACACACACACACACACACACACACACACACACACACACACACACACACACACACACACACACAGTACTGTGCCCATGAAAGCCTATGAATGAAGTGATGCCTGAATCACCACTTTAGGTTTTATGTGAAAGTTTTGACTCAATTTCCCACAGAACACTGGGTCCTTTTATTTCTACGGGGTGGATCAGCTTAATATTGCAGAAAGAATGTTGCTTCCAATTTAATTGTCTGCATCATTTACAATCACCCATATTTTTGGGGTAAATATATATATCCATAAACACATGCATACATACACACATATATACATACACATACCTATATAGACATACATACTTAAAAAAAGTAATATACCTTCATTATAATTCCCCGCAAACCCTTGCGCCGATCCCCCAATTGTAGTAAACTAATAAACACTTTGGCTTTTACCTTCAATTTGTACATCTTATACACATTTTACAGACACAGTCTACTATACAATAGTTCTCTCTTGTTTGTTTTTAGTCCTTCCTCTATTTCTGATGTCCATCCAGGTTGATTTCTATGTGGAACTGTGCTATTTCACAAAAGTTCTGAACCTATATACATTTTACAGACTCCGTATGTTCTACATGTTTTATCTTGCTATTAGTCCCACCCTTCAGCTCCATTCAAACCCTTACATCTATCTCTCAACATCATCCATTTCAGATTTCTAATTGCCATATATTTGCGCTGTGATGCTTCACAAAATAATTGAACATTCCTATTCTCATAGCTTCTACAGATTTTTTAATAGATTCCCCAAAATTTAAATGTTCTAAACATTTATATATAAACTCCAGTCGTACTTTATCAAAAGCCTTTTCAAAATCAGCTATGAAAACCAGGCCTGGTTTCCCAGATATTTCATAGTGTTCTATTGTTTCCAGTATTTGTCTTATATTATCTCCAATGTATCGTCCATGTAAAAAACCTGTCTGATAAGCATGAATAATATCTGTCAATACTTTTTAAATTCTATGTGCCAAGCATTTTGCTAGGATTTTTGCATCACAACACTGAAGAGTAAGAGGTCTCCAATTTTTTTAATGGACTGGATCTTTATATATACCACTTGGGTCCTGTTTCAGTAATAATGATATCAGACCTTCTTGTTGCGTTTCTGATAATCTACCATTTATATAGGAGTGGTTCAAACAAGCCAAGTCCTTTGAGTATACCAAAAACAGTTTTGTATACTTCCACTGGTATACCATCCAGCCCTGGAGTTTTCCCATCCTTAAAGGCCCCAATTCCCTCAAGCAGTTCCTCCTCAGTAATTTGACCTTCACATGATTCTTTCTGTACAGATATTAATTTTACATTATTATTAGGGAAAAATCCATACAATTATTTTCAGTTAGTGGAGATGGAGGAGCCTGAAATGAAAACATATTCTTAAAGTACTTTACTTCCTCTTTCAAAATATCATTAGATTAATCATGCGTGACTCCATCATTTGTAACAAGTTTTAATACTTTTTTTTGGTAGCATTTCTATATTGAAGATTGAAAAATAATTTGGTGCATTTTTCTCCATATTCCATCCAGTTTGCTTTATTATTATAATATAGTACACTGGATCTTTCTTGAATAAGTTCCTCTATTTGTAAAGGTTGTCTGTGGTGGAAGAAGGTGAGGACCAACGCGCAGCGTGGTACTTGTTCATGTTATTTAATTCAACTGAACAACATCTAACAAAGAAGCAAAAAAGCACAGCCGAAACAGCTCCGTCAGGGTCAACACACTCAACAGAAAGTATAATCACCCACGCCTCAAGGGTGAAAACAGGCTGCCTAAGTATGGTTCTCAATCAGGGACAACGATTGACAGCTGCCTCTGATTGAGAACCATACCAGGCCAAACACGGAAATACCAAATCATAGAAAAAGGAACATAGACAACCCACCCAACTCACACCCTGACCATACGAAAACAAAGACAAAACAAAGGAACAAAGGTCAGAATGTGACACCATTTATTTTTGTTTTTCCTCTAACTTATTCTGTGCCTCTATAGTCCCGTTTTTACTGCCATCTAACTGTATTGTTAGTCCTTCAATTTCCTTTGTTAATATGGACCCTTTTTATCTAAATTGCTTTTGTTTTATATATGAGTACTGAATTGCATTGCCTCTAAAGGCACATTTAAAAGTGTCCCATACAGCAAGGGGATCTGCTGTGCCTATGTTATGTCTGAAAAAGTCAGTTATAAATTCTTCTGTCCTAGTTCTAAACAATGTATCATCTAGTAGTCTTTGATTAAATTTCCAATATCCTCGCCCACGTGGAAATTCCGTAAGAGTAATATATATGCCAATTATGTGATGATCCGACCGCGTTCTGTCCCCTATCAACACTTTTTAAACTTTTGGTGCCATAAGAAAGTAGTCAAGGTGAATAGCTTGATTAATCGTCCGCAATGAATATCTCACTAGGTCAGGGTATTTAAGTCTCCATATATCCACTAATTCCAATATATCCATAATATTCATGATTTCCTTAAGTGCTTGAGGGTGATAGTTTGTAGTGTGATTTCCTTAAGTGCCTGAGGGTGATAGTTTGTAGTGTGATTTCCTTAAGTGCCTGAGGGTGATAGTTTGTAGTGTGATTTCCTTAAGTGCCTGTGGATGATAGTTTGTAGTGTGATTTCCTTAAGTGCCTGAGGGTGATAGTTTGTAGTGTGATTTCCTTAAGTGCCTGAGGGTGATAGTTTGTAGTGTGATTTCCTTAAGTGCTTGAGGGTGATAGTTTGTAGTGTGATTTCCTTAAGTGCCTGAGGGTGATAGTTTGTAGTGTGATTTCCTTAAGTGCTTGGGGGTGATAGTTTGTAGTGTGATTTCCTTAAGTGCCTGAGGGTGATAGTTTGTAGTGTGATTTCCTTAAGTACCTGAGGGTGATAGTTTGTAATGTGATTTCCTTTCCGGTCCATAGAGGTATTAAAGACCGTATTAAAATCTCCCACCATAATAATAGAGTCTAGTGTTGCTTGTAGCGTTGATAAATAATTGTATATATTTTCAAAGAAGCTTGGGTCATCATTATCCGGACCGTATATATAAGCCATATCTGTTTATTGTCCAATAACATGTTTAAAATAATCCATCTACCTTGAGGATCTGTTTGTACAATTTGCACATTTGGATCAAAATTATTGTTAATTAAAATCATCACCCCTTTTTTGAATTTCTTTGACCATGGGAGAAGTATACTTCGCAAATGCACTTGCAGTTGCAGATGCATGAGAAGACCTGCAAGAAGGCACATAAAATAGGCAAAAATTGAGAGATTTTATTTACCATTGTTCACATCCTAGATGATGGAGGTCAAATGCCACCTTTTCCCTGAAACACCCACAATACGGTCACCCGTATTGACCATATTCCCAAGCATCTCCATGCAGTCAGACTTTGATTCTGTGTCACTAGGGTCACAATAATAAACCCCCTCTCTGAATGTCTGAGTGTGACCCCCTCCCCATGGGTTACTGCAGCTAGTGTTGCCAGCACTGCCACTGCCTGGGTGGGGGCACCCCACCGGAATCCCCACCGGCTAGGTACAAGGTCATCAAGGTTCTCATTAGCAGCTTTGAGAATGTCCTTGTGTATTATGCTCTCCCTTTAGGCTTGGCAGGACCAACCCTGCCAAGCAGCCTCAGAATCTTGAGGGGGCAGTGCTGCTCTTGGTCTCAGACCATCATTATGGCTGCATACAGACCGCTTACAGCATGCCCATAAAACAGTTAGGGACTTCTCCTTAGTATCTGGGTCATTCAGGTGGGTGAGTAAGGTATAGGGTCATGGACCGTACCATTAAAATAGGACTTCTCCTTAGTATCTGGGTCATTCAGGTGGGTGAGTAAGGTATAGGGTCATGGACCGTACCATTAAAATAGGACTTCTCCTTAGTATCTGGGTCATTCAGGTGGGTGAGTAAGGTATAGGGTCATGGACCGTACCATTAAAATAGGATCATAAATAAACAATTCAATATAAAAAATAAAAATAAAAATGTAGTTCCACCATGATAAGACAATAACAAATCAAATGTATAATCTATTTTAAAACTGTTCCACCATGATAGGACAATAACAAATCAAATGTATAATCTATTTTAAAACTGGTCAAATCAAATCAAATCAAATTTTATTTGTCACACACACATGGTTAGCAGATGTTAATGCGAGTGTAGCGAAATGCTTGTGCTTCTAGTTCCGACAATGCAGTGATAACCAACAAGTAATCTAACTAACAATTCCAAAACTACTGTCTTATACACAGTGTAAGGGGATAAGGAATATGTACATAAGGATATATGAATGAGTGATGGTACAGAGCAGCATACAGTAGATGGTATCGAGTACAGTATATACATATGAGATGAGTGTGTAGACAAAGTAAACAAAGTGGCATAGTTAAAGTGGCTAGTGATACATGTATTACATAAGGATGCAGTCGATGATGTAGAGTACAGTATATACATATGCATATGAGATGAATAATGTAGGGTAAGTAACATTATATAAGGTAGCATTGTTTAAAGTGGCTAGTGATATATTTACACCATTTCCCATCAATTCCCATTATTAAAGTGGCTGGAGTTGGGTCAGTGTCAATGACAGTGTGTTGGCAGCAGCCACTCAATGTTAGTGGTGGCTGTTTAACAGTCTGATGGCCTTGAGATAGAAGCTGTTTTTCAGTCTCTCGGTCCCAGCTTTGATGCACTTGTACTGACCTCGCCTTCTGGATGATAGCGGGGTGAACAGGCAGTGGTTCGGGTGGTTGATGTCCTTGATGATCTTTATGTCCTTCCTGTAACATCGGGTGGAGTAGGTGTCCTGGAGGGCAGGTAGTTTGCCCCCGGTGATGCGTTGTGCAGTCCTCACTACCCTCTGGAGAGCCTTACGGTTGAGGGCGGAGCAGTTGCCGTACCAGGCGGTGATACAGCCCGCCAGGATGCTCTCGATTGTGCATCTGTAGAAGTTTGTGAGTGCTTTTGGTGACAAGCCAAATTTCTTCAGCCTCCTGAGGTTGAAGAGGCGCTGCTGCGCCTTCTTCACGACGCTGTCAGTGTGAGTGGACCAATTCAGTTTGTCTGTGATGTGTATGCCGAGGAACTTAAAACTAGCTACCCTCTCCACTACTGTTCCATCGATGTGGATAGGGGGGTGTTCCCTCTGCTGTTTCCTGAAGTCCACAATCATCTCCTTAGTTTTGTTGACGTTGAGTGTGAGGTTATTTTCCTGACACCACACTCTGAGGGCCCTCACCTCCTCCCTGTAGGCCGTCTCGTCGTTGTTGGTAATCAAGCCTACCACTGTTGTGTCGTCCGCAAACTTGATGATTGAGTTGGAGGCGTGCGTGGCCACGCAGTCGTGGGTGAACAGAGAGTACAGGAGAGGGCTCAGAACGCACCCTTGTGGGGCCCCCGTGTTGAGGATCAGCGGGGAGGAGATGTTGTTGCCTACCCTCACCACCTGGGGGCGGCCCGTCAGGAAGTCCAGTACCCAGTTGCACAGGGCGGGGTCGAGACCCAGGGTCTCGAGCTTGATGACGAGCTTGGAGGGTACTATGGTGTTGAATGCCGAGCTGTAGTCGATGAACAGCATTCTCACATAGGTATTCCTCTTGTCCAGGTGGGTTAGGGCAGTGTGCAGTGTGGTTGAGATTGCATCGTCTGTGGACCTATTTGGGCGGTAAGCAAATTGGAGTGGGTCTAGGGTGTCAGGTAGGGTGGAGGTGATATGGTCCTTGACTAGTCTCTCAAAGCACTTCATGATGACGGAAGTGAGTGCTACGGGGCGGTAGTCGTTTAGCTCAGTTACCTTAGCTTTCTTGGGAACAGGAACAATGGTGGCCCTCTTGAAGCATGTGGGAACAGCAGACTGGTATAGGGATTGATTGAATATGTCCGTTCCACCATGATAGGACAATAACAAATCAAATGTATAATCTATTTTAAAACTGTTCCACCATGATAGGACAATAACTAATCAAATGTATAATAAACTTCTCCAATGTCGCAGCTTTTTCATCACTCATCTCAAGGCTTGCCTTCAACTCTTTTATATCCTTACTACCTAATTCAAGTATAGTTTGTCATTTATTGATTTTAACATATCGGTTTCGACCTTTACCATTCCCTGTGGTGAAAATATTAAATTGTCTGTGTCTGTAGAAGAGTCACGTTTCCGTTTTGAAATCTGTTCCCCTGTCTTACTCTCCGTCATGTTTGACTCAAAACAATCCATGTAATTTACCCAACCACTCCATCAAAACACATCACGTCATTTCCCCAACCACTCTATCAAAACACACCACGTCATTTCCCCAACCACTCTATCAAAACACACCACGTCATTTCCCCAACCACTCTATCAAAACACACCACGTCATTTACCCAACCACTCTATCAAAACACACCACGTCATTTACCCAACCACTCTATCAAAACACACCACATTATTTACCCAACCACTCTATCAAAACACACCACGTCATTTACCCAACCACTCTATCAAAACACACCACGTCATTTACCCAACCACTCCATCAAAACACATCACGTCATTTACCCAACCACTCTATCAAAACACACCACGTCATTTACCCAACCACTCTATCAAAACACACCACGTCATTTCCCCAACCACTCTATCAAAACACACCACGTTATTTACCCAATCACTCTATCAAAACACACCATGTTATTTACCCAACCACTATCAAAACACACCATGTCATTTACCCAACCACTTTATCAAAACACACCACATTATTTACACAACCACTCTATCAAAACACACCATGTCATTTACCCAACCACTCTCTGTCCTATATACAGTACAATGGCGTATTTGTCAGTTGGTGTTTGGTATGAATTATTGTGAGTGAGCTGTTGGATAGACCCACATGTTACCTCAGTGTGTGTGTGTGTGTGTGTGTGTGTGTGTGTGTGTGTGTGTGTGTGTGTGTGTGTGTGTGTGTGTGTGTGTGTGTGTGTGTGTGTGTGTGTGTGTGTGTGTGTGTGTGTGTGTGTGTGTGTGTGTGTGTGTGTGTGTGTGTGTGTGTGTGTGTGTGTGTGTGTGTGTGTGTCTGTTTCCCTCTGATGAGTTTTCCAGGTGTGGTGGAAAGACTAACACAGCTGCATTTTAATGACAGTGAAATGTTTCTGCATTTTCTCTTGCTCTCTCTCTGTGTGTGTGTGTGTGTGTGTGTGTGTGTGTGTGTGCGTGCGTGCGTGCGTGCGTGCGTGCGTGCGTGCGTGTGAAAAATTAGTTTTAATGACACCAACCTAAGTGTATGTAAACTTCCAACTTCAACTGTATATCTATCTCTCTCTCTCTGTCTGTCTGTCTGTCTGTCTGTCTGTCTGTCTGTCTGTCTGTCTGTCTGTCTGTCTGTCTGTCTGTCTGTCTGTCTGTCTGTCTGTCTGTCTGTCTGTCTGTCTGTCTGTCTGTCTGTCTGTCTGTCTGTCTGTCTGTCTGTCTGTCTGTCTGTCTGTCTGTCTGTCTGTCTGTCTGTCTGTCTGTCTGTCTGTCTGTCTGTCTGTCTGTCTCTTTCTCTCTGTCTATCTCACTCTCAATTCAATTCAAGGGTCTTTATTGGCATGGGAAACATATGTTAACTTTGCCAATGCAAGTGAGGTAGATAATATACAAAAGGGAAATAAACAATAAAAATGAAAAGTAAACATTACACTCACAGAAGTGTGAATACACTCACAGAAGTGTAAAGTGTAATCTCTCTATCTCTCCCTGTCTAGCTCTAGCTCTCTCTGTCTCTCTCTCTCTCTCTCTCTATCTATCTATCTATCTATCTATCTATCTATCTATCTATCTATCTATCTATCTATCTATCTATCTATCTTTCTTTCTTTCTTTCTTTCTATCTCTATCTAGCTCTAGCTCTAGCTCTCTCTGTCTATATCTCTCTGTTTATTTCTATCTCTCTGTCTATCTCTCTCTCTCTGTCTATCTATCTCTCTCTGTCTAGCTCTAGCTCTCTATGTCTAGCTCTAGCTCTCTTCCTGTCTATATCAATCTCTCTCTGTCTATCTTTAGCTCTCTGTCTAGCTCTAGCTTTCTCTGTCTCTCTCTGTCTATATTCAATTCAAGGGGCTTTATTGGCATGGGAAACACGTTTCGTGTAGCCTTCCACAAGCTTCCCACAATAAGTTGGGTGAATTTTGGCCCATTCCTCCTGACAGAGCTGGTGTACCTGAGTCCGGTTTGTAGGCATGACAAAAGTGAAATAAACAATAAAAATGAACAGTAAACATTACACATACAGAAGTTTCAAAACAATAAAGACATTACAAATGTCATGTTATGTATATTTACAGTGTTGTAACAATGTACAAATGGTTCAAATACATAAGGGAAAATAAATAAGCATAAATATGGGTTGTATTTACAGTGGTGTTTGTTCTTCACTGGTTGCCCTTTTCTTGTGGCAACAGGTCACAAATCTTGCAGCTGTGATGGCACATTGTGGAATTTCACCCAGTAGATATGGGAGTTTATCAAAATTGGGTTTGTTTTTGAGTTCTTTGTGGATCTGTGTAAGGGTTAGAGTTGTGTCTCTAATATGGTCATACATTGGGCAGGAGGTTAGGAAGTGCAGCTCAGTTTCCACCTCCTTTTGTGGGCAGTGTGCACATAGCCTGTCTTCTCTTGAGAGCCATGTCTGCCTACGGCGGCCTTTCTCAATAGCAAGGCTATGCTCATTGAGTCTGTACATAGTCAAAGCTTTCCTTAAGTTTGGGTCAGTCACAGTGGCCAGGTATTCTGCCACTGTGTACTCTCTGTTTAGGGCCAAATAGCATTCTAGTTTGCTCTGTTTAAAAAAAATCTTTCCAATGTGTCAAGTAATTTTCTTTTTGTTTTCTCATGATTTGCTTTTTGTTTTCTCATGATTTGCTCTATATCTATCTCTCTGTCTAGCTCTAGCTCTCTCTGTCTATATCTCTCTTTCCCATCTCTATATCTCAATCTAGCTCTCTCTGTCTATTTCTATCTCTCTCTCTCCATGTCCCTCTTTCTCTTTCTCTTTCTCTTTCTCTTTCTCTTTTCTTTCTCTTTCTCTTCCTCGTTCTCTTTCTGGGTCTCTTCAAATCTGTGTCTACATCCTACTTTCTTCTCACTGTCTGTCCTACTATAAAATCCTGAACCTTTCCTTCCCGTACAGTTATACTATGCCTTTTATGTCATGTTTTGTCATATATTGTCTTGTCCTTGTGCTTTCCCTTCTGTTCGTTTCCCCCTGCTGGTCTTATTAGGTTCGTTCCCTTTTTCTATCCCTCTCTCTCCCCCTCCCTCTCTCTCTTCTCTCTATCGTTCCGTTCCTGCTCCCAGCTGTTCCTCATTCTCCTAACTCACTCATTTACTCTTTTCACACCTGTCCCCTATTTTGCCCTCTGATTAGAGTCCCTATTTCTCCCCTTGTTTTCCGCTTCTGTCCTTGTCGGATCCTTGTATGATGTTCGCTGTTCTGTGTCCTTGTCTCGCCCTGTCGTGTTTTGTCTCCTTCAGATGCTGCGTGTGAGCAGGTGTCTTAGTCTGCTACGGTCGGTGCCTTCCCGAAGCAACCTGCAGTCAATGGTCGAGTCTCCAGTCTGTCCTCGTTACTACGAGTGGATTTAAGTTTTTTCCTGTTTTGTTTTCTTCTTGATTTTTCCAGGATTATTACTAGTGAGACCATTTCCTTTTTGATTTTTCGTTCACCTTTTACACCTGTTGTTTTGGGTCATCCCTGGCTAGTATGTCATAATCCTTCTATTAATAGGTCTAGTAATTCTATCCTATCCTGGAACGTTTCTTGTCATGTGAAGTGTTTAATGTCTGCTATCCCTCCTGTTTCTTCTGTCCCCTCTTCTCAGGAGGAACCTGGTGATTTGACAGGAGTGCCGGAGGAATATCATGATCTGCGCACGGTCTTCAGTCGGTCCAGAGCCAACTCCCTTCCTCCTCACCGGTCGTATGATTGTTGTATTGATCTCCTTCCGGGGACCACTCCCCCTCGGGGTAGACTATACTCTCTGTCGGCTCCCGAACGTAAGGCTCTCGAGGATTATTTGTCTGTTTCTCTTGACGCCGGCACCGTAGTGCCTTCTTCCTCTCCTGCCGGAGCGGGGGTTTTTTTTGTTAAGAAGAAGGACGGTACTCTGCGCCCCTGCGTGGATTATCGAGGGCTGAATGACATAACGGTTAAGAATCGTTATCCGCTTCCCCTTATGTCGTCAGCCTTCGAGATTCTGCAGGGAGCCAGGTTCTTTACTAAGTTGGACCTTCGTAATGCTTACCATCTCGTGCGCATCAGAGAGGGGGACGAGTGGAAAACGGCGTTTAACACTCCGTTAGGGCATTTTGAGTACCGGGTTCTGCCGTTTGGTCTCGCTAATGCTCCAGCTGTTTTTCAGGCATTAGTTAATGATGTACTGAGAGACATGCTGAACATCTTTGTTTTTGTCTACCTTGACGATATCCTGATTTTTTCACCGTCACTCGAGATTCATGTTCAGCACGTTCGACGTGTACTCCAACGCCTTTTAGAGAATTGTCTCTACGTGAAGGCTGAGAAGTGCGCCTTTCATGTCTCCTCTGTCACATTTCTCGGTTCTGTTATTTCCGCTGAAGGCATTCAGATGGATCCCGCTAAGGTCCAGGCTGTCAGTGATTGGCCCGTTCCAAGGTCACGTGTCGAGTTGCAGCGCTTTCTAGGTTTCGCTAATTTCTATCGGCGTTTCATTCGTAATTTCGGTCAAGTTGCTGCCCCTCTCACAGCTCTTACTTCTGTCAAGACGTGCTTTAAGTGGTCCGGTTCCGCCCAGGGAGCTTTTGATCTCCTCAGGAAGCGTTTTACGTCCGCTCCTATCCTCGTTACTCCTGACGTCACTAAACAATTCATTGTCGAGGTTGACGCTTCAGAGGTGGGCGTGGGAGCCATTCTATCCCAGCGCTTCCAGTCTGACGATAAGGTCCATCCTTGCGCTTATTTTTCTCATCGCCTGTCGCCATCGGAACGCAACTATGATGTGGGTAACCGCGAACTGCTCGCCATCCGCTTAGCCCTAGGCGAATGGCGACAGTGGTTGGAGGGGGCGACCGTTCCTTTTGTCGTTTGGACTGACCATAAGAACCTTGAGTACATCCGTTCTGCCAAACGACTTAATGCACGTCAAGCTCGTTGGGCGTTGTTTTTCGCTCGTTTCGAGTTTGTGATTTCTTATCGCCCGGGTAATAAGAACACCAAGCCTGATGCCTTATCCCGTCTCTTTAGTTCTTCTGTGGCTTCTACCGATCCCGAGGGGATTCTTCCTTATGGGCGTGTTGTCGGGTTGACTGTCTGGGGAATTGAGAGACAGGTTAAGCAAGCACTCACTCACACTGCGTCGCCGCGCGCTTGTCCTAGTAACCTTCTTTTCGTTCCTGTTTCTATTCGTCTGGCTGTTCTTCAGTGGGCTCACTCTGCCAAGTTAGCTGGCCATCCCGGCGTTCGAGGTACACTTGCTTCTATTCGCCAGCGGTTTTGGTGGCCTACTCAGGAGCGTGACACGCGCCGTTTCGTGGCTGCTTGTTCGGACTGCGCGCAGACTAAGTCAGGTAACTCTCCTCCTGCCGGTCGTCTCAGACCGCTTCCCATTCCTTCTCGACCATGGTCTCACATCGCCTTAGACTTCATTACCGGTCTGCCTTCGTCTGCGGGGAAGACTGTGATTCTTACGGTTGTCGATAGGTTCTCTAAGGCGGCACATTTCATTCCCCTCGCTAAGCTTCCTTCCGCTAAGGAGACGGCACAAATCATCATTGAGAATGTGTTCAGAATTCATGGCCTCCCGTTAGACGCCGTTTCAGACAGAGGTCCGCAATTCACGTCACAGTTTTGGAGGGAGTTCTATAATAATAATAATAATAATATATGCCATTTAGCAGACGCTTTTATCCAAAGCGACTTACAGTCATGTGTGCATACATTCTACGTATGGGTGGTCCCGGGGATCGAACCCACTACCCTGGCGTTACAAGCGCCATGCTCTACCAACTGAGCTACACAGGACCGTCGTTTGATTGGTGCTTCCGTCAGTCTCTCTTCCGGTTTTCATCCCCAGTCTAACGGTCAAGCAGAAAGGGCCAATCAGACGATTGGTCGCATATTACGCAGCCTTTCTTTTAGAAACCCTGCATCTTGGGCAGAACAGCTCCCCTGGGCAGAATACGCTCACAACTCGCTTCCTTCGTCTGCTACCGGGCTATCTCCGTTTCAGAGTAGTCTGGGTTACCAGCCTCCTCTGTTCTCGTCCCAGCTCGCCGAGTCCAGCGTTCCCTCCGCTCAGGCGTTTGTCCAACGTTGTGAGCGCACCTGGAGGAGGGTGAGGTCTGCATTTTGCCGTTACAGGGCGCAGACTGTGAGAGCCGCCAATAAACGTAGGATTAAGAGTCCTAGGTATTGTTGCGGCCAGAGAGTGTGGCTTTCCACTCGTAACCTTCCCCTTACGACAGCTTCTCGTAAGTTGACTCCGCGGTTCATTGGTCCGTTCCGTGTCTCTCAGGTCGTCAATCCTGTCGCTGTGCGACTGCTTCTTCCGCGACATCTTCGTCGCGTCCATCCTGTCTTCCATGTCTCCTGTGTCAAGCCCTTTCTTCGCGCCCCCGTTCGTCTCCCCCCGTCCTTGTCGAGGGCGCACCTATTTACAAGGTACGTAGGATCATGGACATGCGTTCTCGGGGACGTGGTCACCAGTACTTAGTGGATTGGGAGGGTTACGGTCCTGAGGAGAGGAGTTGGGTTCCATCTCGGGACGTGCTGGACCGTTCGCTGATTGATGATTTCCTCCGTTGCCGCCAGGATTCCTCCTCGAGTGCGCCAGGAGGCGCTCGGTGAGTGGGGGGGTACTGTCATGTTTTGTCATATATTGTCTTGTCCTTGTGCTTTCCCTTCTGTTCGTTTCCCCCTGCTGGTCTTATTAGGTTCGTTCCCTTTTTCTATCCCTCTCTCTCCCCCTCCCTCTCTCTCTTCTCTCTATCGTTCCGTTCCTGCTCCCAGCTGTTCCTCATTCTCCTAACTCACTCATTTACTCTTTTCACACCTGTCCCCTATTTTGCCCTCTGATTAGAGTCCCTATTTCTCCCCTTGTTTTCCGCTTCTGTCCTTGTCGGATCCTTGTATGATGTTCGCTGTTCTGTGTCCTTGTCTCGCCCTGTCGTGTTTTGTCTCCTTCAGATGCTGCGTGTGAGCAGGTGTCTTAGTCTGCTACGGTCGGTGCCTTCCCGAAGCAACCTGCAGTCAATGGTCGAGTCTCCAGTCTGTCCTCGTTACTACGAGTGGATTTAAGTTTTTTTCCTGTTTTGTTTTCTTCTTGATTTTTCCAGGATTATTACTTTTGTCATTTACTGGAATAAAGACTCTGTTTTCGTTAAGTCGCTTTTGGGTCCTCATTCACCAGCATAACATTTTACACTCATGATCTTCCTTAAAATAACTTCACAGTAAAACTGAAGTGTGATGACGAGGAAAGTGTGGTGCCAAGTACCAGCTTACATAAAGCATACGTATACACAGTTTGAATACAGTTTGTGTGTGTACGTTTGTGTTTTTGGTTTTACTATCCTTGTGGGGACCAGAATATCTCACAAGTCTAGTATAACAGGGACAATTCTGACAAATTCACTGGTCCCTACAATAAAAAAGGCTATTTTAGGCTTAGGGGTTAGGTTGAGGGTTAGGGTTAGAATTAAGGTTAGGGTTAGAATTAGGGTTAGGGTTAGGGGTAAAGGTTAGGGTTAGGATTAAGGTTAAGGTGAAGGTTAGGATTTTGAATGGGAATCAATTGTTTTGTCAAATCAATAGATACTTATTGGTTAGCAGTATTATATATATGAGAGGTGAGTGCAACAGACATTGTTTAAACATTAGGGAAACACGTCCGTCCCTCTTTCTCATACAACAGTTTTCTCTAGTCAATGGGCCAGTGTTTTGGCCACTGCTACAATGGAAAGAGACAACTAAAAGGAGAGGCAAGACAGACATCTGTTTCCATAAAGCTCTGTGTATAGAGGAGCTGAAAGACGGGTAGATATGTTTAATAAGGTGGGTATATTCCACTTTACTTGCAATGGCAAGAAATGTAGTATTCTCTCTTTCTTTGTTTCTCTCTCGCTCTGTACCTCATGAATCTAAGCTGAGAGGAATCTTTCCCTCTGGAGTGTTTTGTGGAATGTGATAATCCACTATTTTGTGGTTGTGTGTGCAAGGGTGTGTGTGTGTGTGTGTGTGTGTGTGTGTGTGTGTGTGTGTGTGTGTGTGTGTGTGTGTGTGTGTGTGTGTGTGTGTGTGTGTGTGTGTGTGTGTGTGTGTGTGTGTGTGTGTGTGTGTGTGTGTGTGTGTGTGTGTGTGTGTGTGTGTGTGTGTGTATAATATCATTCTCATGACTTTATGGTGGGGTCCCCCCTCTCCTCCTAACCGTAACACTTCACATGCTCTGGCCAGGTGTGTCACAGTGCAGTCTGGAGACTACTGTGTGTACATGGAAACGCAACATGGGATCACAGAGGCAGGCACGCAACATGCCACATACCACAACCTGTCTATCAACCAAGGACAAGGTTAGGACGTACCTCATGCCACTGAAGTTGTAATTCTTTAATTCTTTACCTCACGCCATCAGAGACCAGTCTGATAATCCAGTGTCTGGTAATGCAGAGGTCAACATGTCTAGTAATAGATTTAGTCTTTGTCTTTCAGACATACACATAGATGTTTGACCTTCCCTCTACAAGATACATTACAGTATATGCAGTAATATTGACTTATTGACTCGATTCCACCAGCACTGATCTGTCTCGGATCTCCCAAATAGCCATGGGATAGTTCAAAAGTTGTCGGGCTACAATGGGCTGCTGTAGCATTCTGAAAATATTCCCGAAGTGAAATCGTCAATTTCCGCTTCAAAACTGTCTGAATTAATCTAAGCTAAAACAATGTATTTTTTTTAATGAGTAAATCTTAGTCACCCCATTTTACATCTAGCTAAGGATTATTGTGCTTCAATTAGCTGTATTTCTGAAGTTTGATTACGGGCATGAAAGCTAGCATAAATTTGCTGAATATTGAGCCAGTCACTGAAAGAATTTTGACTGAAACGATACTGCTAACCAACCAGCTACCTACTTAGTGCTGCATACAATGTTGAATCTTCCAACAATAGCTAGCTAGCAAGCTACGGTAGCTAGTAGTGCTAACGCTTACATTATGAGATTTGCTAAAGCAGCTGTTCTTCCCCCACAAGTCATTGCAGTAGCCTCCTCAGTCAGCTGCTGTGCTCAGCTGACAAAATGATAAGATCGTGGAGAAACATGCTGATCTACCGACTGATAACAGTCAGTTTCTCTTAATTATGGGGCGCATGTCTACAACTTCAGGGTAATTTAAACCGGCTAATCACGCTTCTTATGTCAGTGAAGGAAGAACGAAACGAAACAGTTCTGTAAGGTGAGATACACATAACAATCACCCACCCCACACAGGTGGGAAAAGGCTACCTGAGTATGATTCTCAATCAGAGACGACGAACGACACCTGCCTCTGATTAAGAACCATACCATACCAGGCCAAAACAAAACCACAACATAGAAAAAAGAACATAGACTACCCACCCAACTCACACCCTCACCATACTAAAACAAAGACATAACACAAGAACTAAGGTCAGAACATGACAGTACCCCCCCCCCCCCAAAAAAAAGGTGCTGACTCCGGCCGCAAAACCTGAACCTATTGGGGAGGGTCTGGGTGGGCGTCTGTCCGCGGTGGCGCCTCTGGCGCGGGACGTGGACCCCACTCCATCATAGTCTCGGCCCACTTAAGTGGCATCTTGGGAGCAGCGACGCTCGCCGCCGACCTCGGACTGGGGACCCTAGCAGAGGGCCCCGAATGGAAGGGAGCAGCGCCGGAGTGAAGGGCGATTCCGGCAGCGCCGGTGTGTCAGGCTTATTGAGGTAGTATGTACAGTGGGGCAAAAAAGTATTTAGTCAGCCACTAATTGTGCAAGTTCTCCCACTTAAAAAGATGAGAGAGGCCTGTAATTTTCATCATAGGTACACTTCAACTATGACAGACAAAATGAGAAGAAAAAAAATCCAGAAAATCACATTGTAGGATTTTTCATTGATTTATTTGCAAATTATGGTGGAAAATAAGTATTTGGTCACCTACAAACAAGCAAGATTTCTGGCTCTCACAGACCTGTAACTTCTTCTTTAAGAGGCTCCTCTGTCCTCCACTCCTTACCTGTATTAATGGCACCTGTTTGAACTTGTTATCAGTATAAAAGACACCTGTCCACAACCTCAAACAGTCACACTCCAAACTATGGCCAAGCCCAAAGTGCTGTCAAAGGACACCAGAAACAAAATTGTAGACCTGCACCAGGCTGGGAAGACTGCATCTGCTATAGGTAAGCAGCTTGGTTTGAATAAATCAACTGTGGGAGCAATTATTAGGAAATGGAAGACATACAAGACCACTGATAATCTCCCTCGATCTGGGGCTCCACGCAAGATCTGACCCCATGGGGTCAAAATGATCACAAGAACGGTGAGAAAGAAATCCCAGAACTACACGGGGGGGACCTAGTGAATGACCTGCAGAGAGCTGGGACCAAAGTAACAAAGCCTACCATCAGTAACACACTACGCCACCAGGGACTCAAATCCTGCAGTGCCAGACGTGTCCCCCTGCTTAAGCCAGTATATGTCCAGGCCCGTCTGAAGTTGGCTAGAGAGCATTTGGATGATCCAGAAGAAGATTGGGAGAATGTCATATGGTCAGATGAAAGCAAAATGTAACTTTTTGGTAAAAACTCAACTCGGACAAAGAATGCTAAGTTGCATCCAAAGAACACCATACCTACGGTGAAGCATGGGGGTGGAAACATCATGCTTTGGGGCTGTTTTTCTGCAAAGGGACCAGGACGAGTGATCCGTGTAAAGGAAAGAATGAACGGGGCCATGTATCATGAGATTTTGAGTGAAAACCTCCTTCCATCAGCAAGGGCATTGAAGATGAAACGTGGCTGGGTCTTTCAGCATGACAATGATCCTAAAAACACCACCCGGGCAACGAAGGAGTGGCTTTGTAAGAAGCATTTCAAGGTCCTGGAGTGGCCTAGCCAGTCTCCAGATCTAAACCCCATAGAAAATCTTTGGAGGGAGTTGAAAGTCCATGTTGCCCAGCAACAGCCCCAAAACATCACTGCTCTAGAGGAGATCTGCATGGAGGAATGGGCCAAAATACCAGTAACAGTGTGTGAAAACCTTGTGAAGACTTACAGAAAATGTTTGACCTCTGTCATTGCCAACAAAGGGTCTATAAACAAAGTATTGAGATAAACTTTTGTTTTTGACCAAATACTTATTTTCGACCATAATCTGCACATAAATTCATAAAGAATCCTACAATGTGATTTTCTGGATTTTTATCTTCTCATTTTGTCTGTCATAGTTGAAGTGTACCTATGATGAGAATTACAGGCCTCTCTCATCTTTTTAAGTGGGAGAACTTGCACAATTGGTGGCTGACTAAATACTTTTTTGCCCCACTGTACATGTAGGTATCGTTAAAGTGACTGTGCATATATGATGAACAGAGAGTAGCAGACTTGACTTCAGGAGGCAGCCGAGGGAGGGGACCGATATGCGTTGTGCCCGTTGCTATGGCAACCTATAAACTGTGATTAGTGATGTGAGTTATAGGACATGCCGTCACCTTGGTGTGAATCAGGTGATATTGTGTGATATTGTGCTGCTTGGAGACTCATTTCACCCTTTTCCCCCTTTTCCCCATGCAGTGTACAGCAAAGAGAGGCTCCACAGACAAGCAAAACAGAACATCATGGGATGCAGGCTTTTGTTCCAGCCCAGCTCTCACACACCTGATTTCACTAATCAACAGCTTGGTGATTATAATCTATCCGTCTATAAGTTGCGTCAGGTGTTTTAGTGTTGGGCTAGCACAAAATCCTGCACAGCATCTGGAGAATGTCTGTGACTGGGATGACGACCAAAGAAGCCGCTGCCCGCCGGACCCAGACTGCCTTTGCCTACAGGGCTTCCTGGGCTGGTTAGCAGGGGCAGACAGACCCTCATTACACCGACCACAGATGAAAATGAGAACAAAATTAGGCCCATTACCATGAGAGCATGACTAATATCCTTCAGCAGGCCCCTGATACACACACCCACACCCACACATACATACAGACAGAAACAGACACACAAACACATATATAAGTACACACACATGTATACACACACACACACGCACGCGCACACACACACACACACACGCACGCACGCACGCACTCACGGCACATAAAAGCAAGGAAAGAGGTAATACATTCTGGCTCTATTAAAGCAACCCTCATTTAAGGCCTCTCTCTATATGCTCTGTGTGTGTGTGTGTGTGTGTGTGTGTGTGTGTGTGTGTGTGTGTGTGTGTGTGTGTGTGTGTGTGTGTGTGTGTGTGTGTGTGTGTGTGTGTGTGTGTGTGTGTGTGTGTGTGTGTGTGTGTGTGTGTGTGTGTGTGTGTGTGTGTACACCAGTCATCTATGACGTAATCAACAAGCTCTCACTACAGAATTAGACACTTTTCCACATTTCTTCAAATGTAAAATTTCTAAGTTGCTCCAACGTTTTTTCAATCCCTGGGTTGACTCCTCCTTCTCAGTATCATTCCATTTCTAAAAATGTCAAATTGTGAAGCAGCTCCAAATTAAGGGTTATGGTTTTGGATATGATTAAAACATTACATGTAGGCACTCATTCTGAATGGTTAAGGTAAGGGTTATGGTTTGGAATAGGGTTAAAACCAAAAAATACAAAACAAGGGTAGACCACTGGGATCAAACACACAACCTTCTGATCTGGAGTCATGGGATTCCATCCATCCACCACCCCTGTCTACGACCTATGTCCACAACTCCCTAGCAAAGCCCTACCCTACTTGATGGTAATAGAGCTCACTGTTACCTCTAGCAGGACATGGATAGACACCCAATTGTCTCGTCTCATCTTGTCTCTTCCATTCTCGTCTCTCATCTTTTGTCGTCCTCCTCAAGTCAAATATTTTCTCATCCTTTTCTCCTCCTACTCCACTACCATCCAAGCACTTCTCTCTCACCCCTTCTCTCCTCTCGACTGTCTTCTCTCCTATCTTCTCTGCCCCTTCACCATTCTCTTCCCTCCCGACCACCCTCTCTAATATCACCTCTCCCCATCTTTCATCCCCCGTCTTCTCTCCACTTCCTGCTATCTCCTCTACCTTTATTCTCCCCTGCTTCCCCTCTCCGTCTCTCCTATCATCCTCTGTTTTTCAGAGTCAGTCTGCTTGGTGATTTATAAACCTGTGACAGACAGATGGGGGGAGGAGAGGATGGAGGATGGGGGCAGGCACGTTTGAAGTACATGAAGGACTAATATTAAATACACCTGGCCCCATCTAGGGGCTCCCTCTGTACACAGAAACAAAGAGATAGAGAGAGGGAGGCAGCGATGATGGGCCACAGGGAAGAGGCCTGAGGAGGGAGGTGGAAAGGGGTAGGGTGGGCTGAGGTGCATTGCCAAGCAGGCAGTAATTGGCTATTCTTTCATGGGGCCTGATTTCCACACTCTCACTCCCACAGGAAGATACCCTTTTGCTGCCCCTCAGTGTGCACTGTAAAAAATACAAATCTAGTTGTTTCAACTACAGTTGAAGTCGGAAGTTTACATACACCTTAGCCAACTATATTTAATCTCAGTTTTTCACAATTCTTGACATCTAGTAAAATGTCCATTTCTTAGATCAGATAGGAACACCACTTTATAGAATTCTAAATGTCAGAATAATAGTAGAGAGAATTATTTATTTCAGCTTTTATTTCTTTCATCGCATTCCCAGTGGGTCAGAAGTTTACATACACTCAATCAGTATTTGGTAACATTGCCTTTAAATTGTTTAACTTGGGCCAAATGTTTCTCGTAGCCTTTCACAAGCTTCCCACAATAAGTCTTCCCACAATCCTCCTGACAAAGCTGGTGTAACTGAGTCAGGTTTGTAGGACTCCTTGCACACTCCTTTCACACACGGGGTGGAGATGTTATTTCCTACCCTCACCACCTGGGGGGCGGCCCGTCAGAAAGTCCATGACCCAGTTGCAAAGGGGGGAGTCAAGACCCAGGGTCACGTGCTTAATGATGACTTTGGAGGGTACTATGGTGTTAAATGCTGAGCTGTAGTCGATGAACAGCATTCTTACATAGGTATTTATCTTGTCCAGATGGGTTAGGGCAGTGTGCAGAGTGGTTGAGATTGTGTCGTCTGTGGACCTATTGGGGAGGTAAGCAAATTGGAGTGGGTCTAGGGTGTCAGGTTCGGTGGAGGTGATATGATCCTTGACTAGTCTCTCAAAGCACTTCATAACGACGGAAGTGAGTAGGCGATAGTCGTTTAGCTCAGGTATCTTAGCTTTCTTGGGGACAGGAACAATGGTGGCCCTCTTGAAGCATGTCGGAACAGCAGACTGGGATAGGGATTGATTGAATATGTCCGTAAACACACCAGTCACTTTGTGCATGCACTGATTAACAAGTCGTGGTGTGATCATAACAACATACAGGAACTCAATTGTTGGAAAAATGACTTGTGTCATGCACAAAGTAGATGTCCTAACTGACTTGCCAAAACTATAGTTTGTTAACAAGAAATTTGTGGAGTGGTTGAAAAACTAGTTTTAATGACTCCAACCTAAGTGTACGTAAACTTCCGTCTTCAACTGTAAATATGATTAATTAACTGGTTCCACAGCTTCTTTTTTGTTTACTCAACTTTTCAGTCAAAGTGCTACCTGAACTTAACATTTTTAGTTGGCCCAACATTAGCTCCAACATGAGAAAACCTAGGCAGATATTCGATCAACTGAAAATCATGTGTTTGCTCAAATAGTCTCATATGTTCATTCAACTAGAAATTATTATTTGGGCATTTTACCTGCACAAATGGCTGTGGAACTAATTACACACACAAAGTGCCTTTAACTTACAACGTACACATTTGACACACGTTGACAAACACTGAGTGTATAAAACATTAGGAACTCCTTCCTACTATTTAGTTGCACTTCCTTTTGCCCTCAGAACAGCCTCAATTTGTCAGGGAATGGTCTCTACAAGGTGTCAAAAGTGTTCCACAGGGATGCTGGCCCATGTTGACTCCAATGCTTCCCACAGTTGTGTCAAGTTGGCTGGATGTCCTTTGGGTGGTGGAACATTCTTGACACACACAGGAAACTATTGACCCAGCAGCATTACAGTTCTTGACACACTCAAACCGGTGCACCTGGTACCTACTATCATACCCTGTTCAAAGGCACATGTTTTGTCTTGCCCATTCACCTTCTGAATTCCACACAATCCATGTCTCAATTGTCTCAATGCTTAAAAATCCTTCTTTAACCGGTCTCCCCCCTTCATCTACACTGATTGAAGTGGATTTAACATCAATAAGGGATATCAATAAGGGATCATAGCTTTAATCTGGATTCACCTGGTCAGTCTGTCATGGAAAGAGCAGGTGTTCATAATGTTTTGTACACTCAGTGTATTTAGCCTCACAATAAAGAGTTTTACCATTTTCTTTTCAGGACAACCTTGGCTACAAGTTTTTAAACTATATTGTTTTATACTATATTGTGACAAGCTACAGCCTCCATTTAAAATGGTCAGTAGCAGCTAACCCATGAGGTTCATTATTTCAGGCAGGAAATATAGGCTGAAGGTTCCTAACCCTCGGTGGGTAATAGATTGGTTCTTGCTCATTAGTGATGCAGGTGTGTGTGTGTTGTCCTTGGGGAATTCCTCATTAACACGCAATCTGACCTCAGCTAATCTCTGACCTCTAATCCCTGACCCTGATACCTGACCTTGGCCCAAAACCCAGTGACATGCAGATTAGGTAAAGACATACACACATGTTCACATGTACAAATGCACAGAGAGAGGTACAGAGAAAGAGAGAGAAAGAGAGAGAGAGCGCAGACAGCCTTAGATAGAGAGACCACTAGGAAGCAGTGTGTCTGACAGACAGAACACACTGAGACTATGAGAGCTTGAGATAGAGGTCTATTTAAAGGGGCTCCTACCTCTTTGAAGTTCTCTTTCTGTTCTCTTCCACTTTCTGCCCTTTCCATCGCTCGGACTGACACCAATCCATTTTAATACCTGCCCAGGGAAAGGAGGGAGGGAGGGAGGGAGGGAGGGAGGGAGGGAGGGAGGGAGGGAGGGAGGGAGGGAGGGAGGGAGGGAGGGAGGGAGGGGAAAAAGTAGCACACATCTAATATAAGTTAGTACCTATAAACAGATTTTAGACGCACTTTCCATTGCTTAAGTGGAAAGACCCATACACACACACACAAACACACAGACTTGCACGCACGCACACACAAACACTGACATCTACACGGCTGATTACACGCAAGCCCCAAGAGCGAGTCAGCGGTGGAGGTATAGCCACACAGCGATACGGTCTTGCCGCAGAAGTAACCCTATCAGTCCCTACAGAGTGTGGTCACATCATGGCTATACTACCACACTGCCTTAGACAAGAGCACCTAAAACTACAACACTACCTTATAGAACAGCACCTAAAAACTACCACACTGCTTTAGACAAGAGCACCTAAATACTACCACACTGCCTTAGACAAGAGCACCTAAAACTATCACACTGCCTTAGACAACAGCACCTAAAAACTACCACACTGCTTTAGACAAGAGCACCTAAATACTACCACACTGCCATAGACAAGAACACCCAAATACTACCACACTGCCTTAGAGAAGAGCACCTAAAACTACCACACTGCTTTCGACAAGAGCACCTAAATACTACCACACTGCATTAGACAACAGCACCTAAATACTACCACACCGCATTAGACCAGAACACCCAAATACTACCACACCGCATTAGACAAGAGCACCTAAATACTACCACACCGCATTAGACAAGAACACCCAAATACTACCACACCGCATTAGACAAGAGCACCTAAATACTACCACACCGCATTAGACAAGGGCACCTAAATACTACCACACCGCATTAGACAAGAACACCCAAATACTACCACACCGCATTAGACAAGAGCACCTAAATACTACCACACCCCATTAGACAAGAACACCCAAATACTACCACACTGCATTAGACAAGAGCACCTAAATACTACCACACTGCCATAGACAAGAGCACCTAAATACTACCACACTGCCTTATACAAGCGCACCCAAATACTACCACACTGCCTTATACAAGCGCACCCAAATACTACCACACTGCCTCATACAAGCGCACCCAAATACTACCACACTGCATTAGACAAGCGCACCCAAATACTACCATACTGCATTAGACAAGAACACCAAAAAACTTCCACACTGCCTTAGACAAGAGCACCTTAATTCTACCACACTGCCAGCTATTTCTATCAGAATCTCATAGTGCATGCGCGCACACACACGCCAGAACGCGCACATACACACCTACTGACACATTTTTTCGACAGTTATTTAGTTTTTCCTTCAGTAAGGAGTGCTCTGTCTGTAAGAGAACCAGATAAAAATGCAGATCTTCCTCTCTACCACTCTCTGTGTCTCACACACTCTTTCATACACACGCAACAGTATATCTATCTGTATCACAGACAATCTCTATTTAACCCAAACCACTATCACAAATGACTTTGTAATAAAGACAGGGTTTGACCCCTCATATACTACAGTAGACACCACCTCATAACATGCAGCAGATGTATGCATGGTGACTAAGAGAGACAGAGATAGAGTGAGCAATTGGGAGCAAGAGAAAGAAAGTGAAAAGGGCTGAAATAGCAATAGGGAGAGAGAGAGGCAGAATAAACTGAGCGGAGAAAGTGTGAGAATGTCTTTCAAACAGCTGAGGAAACAACTTAATCTCTGAGTTTCTCAAAGACACATGACAGAGAGGGTAAGAAAGAGTGAACTAGAGATAGGGGAAGAAATAGAGAGGAAAAGAGAGAGGGGGAGGTGTGTTCCCCTACCTTGCTTCTTCTTCTTCCAGCCGAGTCTGTAACCATACGGAACTCCCTTCACATAGAGACTGATCGGGAGAGGAGAGGAGGGTGTGAACCAGGGAAATGGAGAGAGAGAGAGAGAGAGAGAGAGAGAGAGAGAGAGAGAGAGAGAGAGAGAGAGAGAGAGAGAGAGAGAGAGAGAGAGAGAGAGAGAGAGAGAGAGAGAGAGGAGTGATCGAACAGGAGAAAGAGGAATGTTGAGCAGAGGGAGGGAGAGAGAGAGAGAGAGAGGGAGGGAGAGAGGGAGAGAGAGCGAGAGAGATGGAAGGGGAGGGAGAAAGAGAGAAAGAGGAAAGGAGTGAGCTAGATCACTTGTTCCTTTCTGACAAAAACTCACGGCTTGACTTCGGAGAGACAGGAATGAGAGAGAGGAGGAGGAGAAGGAAGAAGAGGATGAGAGCAACAATGAGAAAGAAGAGGAAGGGAGGGGGGAAGGAAGAAATTAGAGGAGGAGATGGAGCAGAGGCAAAATCCCCTCATTACGTAAAGCGGTGTGTAGAGCGTCACATAGGACTAAGTCACTAACGCCCACAAACACACACACTCAAGGTATTCACAAACACACACACTCAAGGTATTCACAAACACACACACTCAAGGTATTCACAAACACACACACTCAAGGTATTCACAAACACACACACTCAAGGTATTCACAAACACACACACTCAAGGTATTCACAAACACACACACTCAAGGTATTCACAAACACACACACTCAAGGTATTCACAAACACACACACTCAAGGTATTCACAAACACACACACTCAAGGTATTCACAAACACACATAAAAAATGCTACAGTTTACAATAGAATGCTGCTGCATTTACTATATAATTATGTTGTAAACTGTAGAATACTATACTACACACTGTTGTAGAATACTATACTACACACTGTTGTAGAATACTATACTACACACTGTTGTAGAATACTATACTACACACTGTTGTAGAATACTATACTACACACTGTTGTAGAATACTATACTACACACTGTTGTAGAATACTATACTACACACTGTTGTAGAATACTATACTACACACTGTTGTAGAATACTATACTACACACTGTTGTAGAATACTATACTACACACTGTTGTAGAATACTATACTACACACTGTAGTATACCTCGATCATTTTGTGATTTTATCCACTCGTACTCCCGATGACATTTTAACGGCAGGTATTTAACCCCTGGACTCACTTTAAACGATTATACCCATTTAAACTCACCTGTCCAGGAAGGTGGGTCCCTGCAATAGAAGTTGACATTCTAACAACTTAAGCGCCGGTTTTACTGCACTGTAAGTTGATGTATTTTTCACATAACTTAATAATGCTGGAGACTAACACACTGAGTGTACAAAACAAGGAACACCTTCCTAATAATGTAGTGGCACCCACTTTTGCCCTCAGAACAGCCTCAATTTGTCAGGGAATGCACTTTACAAGGTGTCGAAAGCGTTCCACAGGGATGCTGGCCCATGTTGACTCCCACAGTTGTGTCAAGTTGGCTGGATGTCAATTGGGCGGTGGACTATTCTTGATAAACATGGCAAACTGTTGAGAGTGAAAAACACAGCATCGCTGCTGTTCTTTACATTCCAACCAGTGAGCCTGGTACCTACTACCAGTGCTGTAAAGTACTTACGTAAAAACACTTTAAAGTACTACTTAGGATGTTTTTGGGGGGTATCTGTATTTTACTTTACCATGTATATTTTTTGACTACTTTTACTTCACTAGATTTCTTAAAAAGCTGTTAAGGATTAGCCCCTTTTTTATTTTAAATTTAGCCTAAAATGACATACCCAAATCTAACTGCCATGTAGCTCAGGCCCTGAAGCAAAGATATGCATATTCTTGGTACCATTTGAAAGGAAACACTTTGAAGTTTATGGTAATGTGAAATGAATGTAGTAGAATATAACACAATAGATCTGGTAAAAGATCATTAAAAGAAAAAAAAACATTATTTTGTATTTTTCTGTACCATCATCTTTAAAATGCAAGAGAAAGGCCATAATGTATTTTTCCAGCCCAGGTGTAATTTAGATTTTGGACACTAGATGGCATCAGTGTATGTGCAAAGTTTTAGACTGATCCAATGAACCATTGCATTTATGTTCAACATGTTGTATCAAGACTTTCCAAATGTGCCTAATTCAAAATTGTGCACTCTCCTCAAACAATAGCATGGTATTATTTCACTGTAATAGCTACTATAAATTGAACAGTGCAGTTAGATTAACAAGAATTTAAGCTTGCTGCCAATATCAGATATGTCTATGTCCTGGGAAATGTTCTTGTTACTTACTCCCTCATGCTAATCACATTAGACTACGTTAGCTCAACCGTCCCGTGGAAGGGACACTGATCCCAAAGAAGTTTTAAGAAAATAGTGTAATTTTTACTGCATACATTTTCCTAGACACCCAAAAGTAGTCTTTACATTTTGAATGCTTAGCAGGACAGGAAAATGGTCTAATTCACGCTCTTATCAACAGAACATCCCCGGTCATCCCTACTGCCTCTGATCTGGCGGACTCACTAAACACAAATGCTTTGTTTGTAAGTGATGTCTGAGTGTAAACATAATATGACATTTGCAATGTCTTTATTCTTTTGGAACAAGTGTGAGTGAAATGTTTACTGTTCATTTTTATTGTTTATTTCACTTTTGTATATTATCTACTTCACATGCTTTGGCAATGTTAAAGTATGTTTCCCATGCCAGTAAAGCCCCTTGAATTGAATTGTTGGAGTGTGCCCCTGGCTTTCCGTAAATACATTTAAAAAATGAGAAAATGGTGCCATCTGGGTTCCTTAATATAAGGGATTTGAAATTATTATACTTTTACTTTTGATACTTAAGTATATTTTACTTAAAATGCACTTTGCTAACTAGCTAGCTATTTCACACCAGTTACACATATAACTTCCTTGCCTATCACCAGTATCGCTGATATTGTTTTTGTACACACGGTATATTATTTTGTTCTTTCTCTACTGGCATTGATACTTTTTGTTATTTAAACAAAATGATATTGACACTTTCTATTTCATATATTGCTACTATGCAAATATGCAAGTAATAATTTCACTGTACCATTTACGCCTTCTGTAGAGCCCCATCCACTTAGCTAGACGTGGCTGTGGGGTGCCTATAACTCTTTCACATGACTCATCAAGTTATCAAGTGACCCATCAAGTGATTACGGCCATCTATTGTATTTCATGAACATGTGTACAGACAATAGTGACCCCATCCACTTATCTAGATGTGGCTGGAGGGTGGTTAGCATTTATTTCACATGTCCCATCAATTTAGACAAGTATGTCTGGGTAAACATAATCTAATAATTATAAATGATTTATAACACATTTTTACCTGGACCACTATTTTTGATATTGCTACGATGCAAATATGCAAGTAACCATTTTTCTATACTGCTTACACTTTCTGTATCTTGTGAATGTGACAAATAAACATAGACTTTATTTGATATAGTGTGTGTTTACCAGAGACGGTAATGTGAAGAACAACATGACCTGCACAAAAGTAAGATTAGGATATAGGCCAAGGACGAGATAAAGTGTCATTTTACCTGGAGTTTTTCCTTATTGTAGGCTACTATTTTGACCACTTTTAGTCTTGAAATCTTTGGTTGTTTACTACACTACCTTACTCATTCTGTTTAGCACATGGCCTCACATATAATAGGTACTTCCGGGTTGGAGCGAGTGGTCGCATCGGCACTTCGCTCCCGCGGGTAGTATAACTTTTTCATTACATTTCATTATATTTCATTATAGCACAACGGTTTAATTTGTCTAATCTTAGCAATTTCTTCTCAGCTAGCTACATAGCCGTCTTTGTATCAAAGATAATTGCGTAATTATCGTATTTCGCCGTCCTAACGTAGTCTTCACTAGCCAGCTAGCTAAAGTCCACTGATTAGCTGCACTGGAGAAACTATTACACTCAACTGAACGACTTGATTAGTGTAGTGTTAGCTAGCTACATAGCTGTCTTTGCTGTCTTCGTATCTTCGTATCCAAGATAATTGTGTTGTTTAGGTTTAGAGTGTGTAGTCTTAGAGTGATTATCTTAATTTACCGAGGTTAGCTAGCCAGCTATTTGTCGTCCTTAACGTAGGAGACTCTGCTAGCTAGCCAACGCTAGCCAACGTCTTCTGAATAGAACTCAACAACCCGGTCGCATTCACAGGTAGTATCACATTTTCACTTCATTTCATTACAGTACAACGGTTTGATTTGTTTGATCGTAGCTAGCTACATAGCTAGCTACATAGCCGTCTTTGTATCAAAGATAATTGTGTAGTCTAGAGCGATTTTCTAGGTTCGCTAGCCAGCTATTGTCGTTCTTTTAACGCAACGTAACGTAAACAACACTGCTAGCTAGCCAGCTAGCCACTGAATAGCAACACTGCAGAAACTATTACACTCAACGGAACGACTTGATTAGTGTAGTGTCAACAACGCACCCACTGCCAGCTAGCCTACTTCAGCAGTACTGTATCATTTTAATCATTTTAGTCAATAAGATTCTTGCTACGTAGCTTAACTTTCTGAACATTCGAGACGTGTAGTCCACTTGTCATTCCAATCTCCTTTGCATTAGCGTAGCCTCTTCTGTAGCCTGTCAACTATGTGTCTGTTTATCCCTGTTCTCTCCTCTCTGCACAGACCATACAAACGCTCCACACCGCGTGGCCGCGGCCACCCTACTCTGGTGGTCCCAGCGCGCACGACCCACGTGGAGTTCCAGGTCTCCGGTAGCCTCTGGAACTGCCAATCTGCGGTCAACAAGGCAGAGTTCATCTCAGCCTATGCCTCCCTCCAGTCCCTCGACTTCTTGGCACTGACGGAAACATGGATCACCACAGACAACACTGCTACTCCTACTGCTCTCTCTTTGTCCGCCCACGTGTTCTCGCACACCCCGAGAGCTTCTGGTCAGCGGGGTGGTGGCACCGGGATCCTCATCTCTCCCAAGTGGTCATTCTCTCTTTCTCCCCTTACCCATCTGTCTATCGCCTCCTTTGAATTCCATGCTGTCACAGTTACCAGCCCTTTCAAGCTTAACATCCTTATCATTTATCGCCCTCCAGGTTCCATCGGAGAGTTCATCAATGAGCTTGATGCCTTGATAAGCTCCTTTCCTGAGGACGGCTCACCTCTCACAGTTCTGGGCGACTTTAACCTTCCCACGTCTACCTTTGACTCTTTCCTCTCTGCCTCCTTCTTTCCACTCCTCTCCTCTTTTGACCTCACCCTCTCACCTTCCCCCCCTACTCACAAGGCAGGCAATACGCTCGACCTCATCTTTACTAGATGCTGTTCTTCCACTAACCTCATTGCAACTCCCCTCCAAGTCTCCGACCACTACCTTGTATCCTTTTCCCTCTCGCTCTCATCCAACACCTCCCACACTGCCCCTACTCGGATGGTATCGCGCCGTCCCAACCTTCGCTCTCTCTCCCCCGCTACTCTCTCCTCTTCCATCCTATCATCTCTTCCCTCCGCTCAAACCTTCTCCAACCTATCTCCTGATTCTGCCTCCTCAACCCTCCTCTCCTCCCTCTCTGCATCCTTTGACTCTATGTCCCCTATCCTCCAGGCCGGCTCGGTCCTCCCCTCCCGCTCCGTGGCTCGATGACTCATTGCGAGCTCACAGAACAGGGCTCCGGGCAGCCGAGCGGAAATGGAGGAAAACTCGCCTCCCTGCGGACCTGGCATCCTTTCACTCCCTCCTCTCTACATTTTCCTCCTCTGTCTCTGCTGCTAAAGCCACTTTCTACCACGCTAAATTCCAAGCATCTGCCTCTAACCCTAGGAAGCTCTTTGCCACCTTCTCCTCCCTCCTGAATCCTCCTCCCCCTCCCTCCCCTCCTCTCTCTCTGCAGATGACTTCGTCAACCATTTTGAAAAGAAGGTCGACGACATCCGATCCTCGTTTGCTAAGTCAAACGACACCGCTGGTTCTGCTCACACTGCCCTACCCTGTGCTCTGACCTCTTTCTCCCCTCTCTCTCCAGATGAAATCTCGCGTCTTGTGATGGCCGGCCGCCCAACAACCTGCCCGCTTGACCCTATCCCCTCCTCTCTTCTCCAGACCATTTCCGGAGACCTTCTCCCTTACCTCACCTCGCTCATCAACTCATCCCTGACCGCTGGCTACGTCCCTTCCGTCTTCAAGAGAGCGAGAGTTGCACCCCTTCTGAAAAAACCTACACTCGATCCCTCCGATGTCAACAATTACAGACCAGTATCCCTTCTTTCTTTTCTCTCCAAAACTCTTGAACGTGCCGTCCTTGGCCAGCTCTCCCGCTATCTCTCTCTGAATGACCTTCTTGATCCAAATCAGTCAGGTTTCAAGACTAGTCATTCAACTGAGACTGCTCTCCTCTGTATCACGGAGGCGCTCCGTACTGCTAAAGCTAACTCTCTCTCCTCTGCTCTCATCCTTCTAGATCTATCGGCTGCCTTCGATACTGTGAACCATCAGATCCTCCTCTCCACCCTCTCCGAGTTGGGCATCTCCGGCGCGGCCCACGCTTGGATTGCGTCCTACCTGACAGGTCGCTCCTACCAGGTGGCGTGGCGAGAATCTGTCTCCTCACCACGCGCTCTCACCACTGGTGTCCCCCAGGGCTCTGTTCTTGGCCCTCTCCTATTCTCGCTATACACCAAGTCACTTGGCTCTGTCATAACCTCACATGGTCTCTCCTATCATTGCTATGCAGACGACACACAATTAATCTTCTCTAATCCCCCTTCTGATGACCAGGTGGCGAATCGCATCTCTGCATGTCTGGCAGACATATCAGTGTGGATGACGGATCACCACCTCAAGCTGAACCTCGGCAAGACGGAGCTGCTCTTCCTCACGGGGAAGGACTGCCCGTTCCATGATCTCACCATCACGGTTGACAACTCCATTGTGTCCTCCTCCCAGAGCGCCAAGAACCTTGGCGTGATCCTGGACAACACCCTGTCGTTCTCAACCAACATCAAGGCGGTGGCCCGTTCCTGTAGGTTCATGCTCTACAACATCCGCAGAGTACGACCCTGCCTCACACAGGAAGCGGCGCAGGTCCTAATCCAGGCACTTGTCATCTCCCGTCTGGATTACTGCAACTCGCTGTTGGCTGGGCTCCCTGCCTGTGCCATTAAACCCCTTCAACTCATCCAGAACGCCGCAGCCCGTCTGGTGTTCAACCTTCCCATGTTCTCTCACGTCACCCCGCTCCTCCGTTCTCTCCACTGGCTTCCAGTTGAAGCTCGCATCCGCTACAAGACCATGGTGCTTGCCTACGGAGCTGTGAGGGGAACGGCACCTCAGTACCTCCAGGCTCTGATCAGGCCCTACACCCAAACAAGGGCACTGCGTTCATCCACCTCTGGCCTGCTCGCCTCCCTACCACTGAGGAAGTACAGCTCCCGCTCAGCCCAGTCAAAACTGTTCGCTGCTCTGGCCCCCCAATGGTGGAACAAACTCCCTCACGACGCCAGGACAGCGGAGTCAATCACCACCTTCCGGAGACACCTGAAACCCCACCTCTTTAAGGAATACCTAGGATAGGATAAGTAATCCCTCTCACCCCCCCCCCTTAAGATTTAGATGCACTATTGTAAAGTGACTGTTCCACTGGATGTCATAAGGTGAATGCACCAATTTGTAAGTCGCTCTGGATAAGAGCGTCTGCTAAATGACTTAAATGTAAATGTAATGTAACATGTGAGTCCTTAAAGAGATGGGTGGGGCTAAGGCTTAAGAGGGTGTGGATGATGCTGAATGGGTATAGACAAAGAAGAGCTCTCCAGTAGCTGTACCAAATAATTGAAGGGCCATTTTCTCAAAAGTGGGGTTACAAGTTTTTCAATAATTACTTTCCCATTGTTCCTCAGCTGTGGTGTATGATATACAATTGTCTTGCTCTGAGTCTGTACTTTATCCAATGTATAAAAAAACACAATTTCAAATGTTGCTACATAAGACTGAAAAGAGGTGCTTGGTCACAAATCGTAAAGGACTTGGGTTGATGCATCTGAACATTAGGAGTTTACTTCCTAAACTGGATTACATCAAGATCTGGGCTATGCAGACGAATCCAGACATTCTGGTAAGGACTACAATTTGGATCTCTGGGGACATTCTGGACTCATTTTAATATTGAGGGAAATAATGTATTCAGAGTTGACAGACAGGGTAGAGGTGGTGGAGTGGCCATTCTTATAAAAAATAATTTCTCTGTCTGTTTACTGAAATCCATTTCCTTTACCCCAACATTTTTGCTATTATCTTTAAGCCTTTTTCTAGGGAAAAATATATATATGATTGTTCACTCATGACTGCACGGCCAGGCACGACTCCAACATCATCATTAAGTTTGCCGATGACACAACAGTGGTAGGCCTATGTCACGTCCTGACCTTAGTTCCTTTTTTATGTCTCTATTTTAGTTTGTTCAGGGCGTGAATTGGGGTGGGCATTCTATGTGTTGTTCTATGTTTTTGTATTTCTGTGTTTGGCCTGGTATGGTTCCCAATCAGAGGCAGCTGTTTATCGTTGTCTCTGATTGAGAACCATACTTAGGCAGCCTGTTTTCCCACTATGATTTGTGGGTAGTTGTTTTCTGTCTTTGTATTAGTTACCAGACAGAACTATTTCGGTTGTTCTTTTTGTTTACTTTGTATTGTAGTGTTCAGTTCAGTTCAGTTTAATAAAATGACGAACACTTACCACGCTGCATATTGGTCCAATCCATCCTACTCCTACTCAGAAGAGGAGGAAAACTGTTACAGCCTAATCATCAACAGTGAGGAGACAGCCTATAGGGAGGAGGTCAGAGACATGGCCATGTGGTGCCAGGACAACAACCTCTCCCTTGACGTGATCAAGATAAAGGAGACGATTGTGGACTACAGGAAAAGGAGGACCGAGCACGCACCCATTCTCATTGACAGGGCTATATTGGAGCAGGTTGAGAGCTTCAAGTTCCTTGGTGTTCACATCACCAACAAACTAACATGGTCCAAGCACACCAAGACAGTCGTGAAGAGGGCACGACAAAACCAGTTCTACATCTGCACCATCGAGAGCATCCTGACTGGTTGCGTCACTGCCTGTTATAGCAACTGCTCGGCATCCGACCGCAAGGCACTACAGAGGGTAGTGTGTACGACCCAGTACATCACTGGGGCCAAACTTCCTGCCATCCAGGACCTCTATACCAGGCGGTGTCAGAGGAAGGCCCTAAAAATTGTCAAAGACTCCAGCCACCCTAGTCATAGACTGTTCTCTCTGCCCCCCCCCCCTTTTACGCTGCTGCTGCTCTCTGTTATTATCTATGTATAGTCACTTTAATAACTCTACCTACATGTACATATTACCTCAACTAACCGGTGCCCCTCACATTGACTCAGTACCGGTACCCCCCTGTATAGTCTCGCTATTGTTATTTTACTGCTGCTCTTTAATTACTTGTTACTTTTATTTCTTATTCTTACTCATATTTTTTAAACTGCATTGTTGGTTAGGGGCTTGTAAGTAAGCATTTCACTGTAAGGTCTACATCTGTTGTATTCGTCACATGTGACAAATACAATTTGATTTGATTTTGAAATTGCACACATTGTGTTACACGCATTGAAACACCTGTGGCATTGTGTTGTGTGACAAAACTGCACATTTTACAGTGGTCTTTTATTGTCCCCAGCACAAGGTGTGCCTGTGTAATGATCATGCTGTTTAATCAGCTTCATGATATGACACACCTGTCAGGTGGAACGGATTATCTTGGCAAATGAGAAATGCTCACAAACATGGATGAAAACAAATTTGTGCACAACATTTGAGAGAAATAAGCTTTTTGTGCATATGGAACATTTCTGGGATATTTTATTTCAGCTCATGAAATATGACCAACACTTTATATGTTGTGTTTATATTTTTGTTCAGTATAGTTTGTTGTCTTCTGTTACGTTCCTCAGTTTCTGTGTTGTAGTTTGTGTATTTGTGAGTGTGTTGCAGGAAATGGCTTCCTGAAATTCTCCCCAAGCAGCTGATTGGTCAGCCCCATTCATGATTGGAGAGCTGACCCCGCCCCCTCGTCAGGACGCAGCTGTCTTCAATTAACGACTCCTTCTGAAGCTATATATACTGTGTTGGTTGTTCTCAGAAAGAGAGGATTGCTGAGAGGAGGCTGATGGCGATATACTGTGTTGGTTATATACTGTGTTGGTTATATACTGTGTTGGTTATATACTGTGTTGGTTATATACTGTGTTGGTTATGTGTAACGGCGTTCTTCGTTGGTTGAAAGAGAGTTGGACCGAAATGCAGCGTGATGGTTACTCATGTCTTCAATGAAGAAAAACGGAACGATACATGGAATAACTAATAAATACAAAAACAACAAACGGAACGTGAAACCTATTACAGCCTATCTGGTGAACACTACACAGAGACAGGAACAATCACCCACGAAATACAAAGCGAAACCCAGGCTACCTAAATACGGTTCCCAATCAGAGACAACGAGAATCACCTGACTCTGATTGAGAACCGCCTCAGGCAGCCAAGCCCATACAACACCCCTACTCAGCCGCAATCCCAATAACCACAAAACCCCAATACGAAATACAACAAAACAAACCCATGTCACACCCTGGCCTGACCAAACAATCAACGAAAACACAAAACACTAAGACCAAGGCGTGACAGAACCCCCCCCCCCTCCTAAGGTGCGGACTCCCGGACGCACCTCAAAACCATAGGGAGGGTCCGGGTGGGCGTCTGTCCATGGTGGCGGTTCCGGCTCGGGACGTGGACCCCACTCCATTAAAGTCATAGTTCCTCCCCTTCGCATCCCAGGATAATCCACCCTCGCCGCCGACCATGGCCTAATAGTCCTCACCCAGAACCCCACTGAACTGAGGAGCAGCTCGTGACTGAGGGGCAGCTCGGGACTGAGGCAGCTCGGGACTGAGGCAGCTCGGGACTGAGGGGAAGCTCGGGACTGAGGGGCAGCTCGAGACTGAGGGGCAGCCCGGAACTGAGGGGAAGCCCAGTACTGAGAGAAAGCCCAGTACTGAGAGGAAGCCCAGTACTGAGAGGAAGCCCAGTACTGAGATGAAGCTCAGGTAGGTAGCCGGCTCCGGTAGATCCTGGCTGGCTGGCGGATCTGGAAGATTCTGGTTGACTAGCCGATCTAGAAGATCATGGCTGACTGGCGGATCTAGCTGCTCTATGCAGACTGACAGCTCTGACTGCTCCATGCAGGCTGACAGCTCTGACTGCTCCATACAGACTGACAGCTCTGGCTGCTTTATGCAGACTGACAGCTCTGACTGCTCCATGCAGACTGACAGCACCCTGCAGACTGGCAGCTCCTTGCAGACTGACAGCTCTGGCTGCTTCATGCAGACTGACAGCTCAGGCTGCTCCGAACAGGCAGGAGGCTCCGGCAGCGCTGTAGAGGAGGAAGGCTCTGATAGCGCTGAACAGGCGGGAGACTCCAACAGCACAGGAGAGGCGAGGCGCACTGTAGGCCTGATGCGTGGTGCTGGCGCTGGTGATACTGGAGCGAGGACACACACAGGAAGCCTGGTGCGGGGAGCTGCTACTGGAGGACTGGTGTGTGGAGGTGGCTCTGGATAGACCGGACCGTGCTGGCGCACTGGAGCTCTTGAGCACCGAGCCTGCCCAACCTTACCTGGCTCGATGCCCACTCTAGCCCGGCCAATACGAAGGGCTGTTATGAACCGCACCGGGCTATGCACCCGCACTGGGAACACCGTGCGCTCCATAGCATAACACGGTGCCTGCCCGGTCTCTCTAGCCCCCCGGTAAGCACAGGGAGTTTGCGCAGGTCTCCTACCTGGCGTAGCCATACTCCCCGTAAGCCCCCCCCCCCCCCCAATAATTTTTTTGGGGCTGCTTTTCAGGCTTCCATCCGTGCTGCCTCCTCATACCCGCGCCTCTCCGCTTTAGTCGCCTCTAGTTCTTCCTTGGGATGGCGATATTCTCCAGGCTGAGCCCAGGGTCCTTTTCCGTCTAATATCTCCTCCCAAGTCCAGAAGTCCTTTGATCGCTGCTCCTCACGATTAACAGGGAGAGTTGGCTCAGGTCTGACTCCTGACTCTGGCACTCTCTCCCTGAGCCCTCCCCCAATACATATTTGGGGGTGACTTTCGGGTTTCTTTCTGCGCCGCCGTGTCTTTCTCTTCGACTCCACTCTCCTATAGCCCTCTTCGCACTGCTCCAGCGAATCCCAGGCGGTCTCCTGCACTCTCTCTGGGGCGACCGCCCACCTGTCTATTTCTTCCCACGTAGTATACTCCATACCTCTGCTGTCCATAACGTCTTCCCATGTCCATTCTCCGAATAATTCATCCTCCTTTCGCTGCTCATGCTGTCGCTGCCTGTTACCATGCCACTCGGTCCGTGTGTGGTGGGTGATTCTGTAACGCCGTTCTTTGTTTGTTGAAAGAGAGTCGGACCGAAATGCAGCGTGGTGGTTACTCATGTCTTTAATGAAGAAAAACGGAACGATACATGAAATAACTAATAAATACAAAAACAACAAACGGAACGTGAAACCTATTACAGCCTATCTGGTGAACACTACACAGAGACAGGAACAATCACCCACGAAATACAAAGCGAAACCCAGGCTACCTAAATACAGTTCCCAATCAGAGACAACGAGAATCACCTGACTCTGATTGGGAACCGCCTCAGGCAGCCAAGCCCATACAACACCCCTACTCAGCCGCAATCCCAATAACCACAAAACCCCAATACGAAATACAACAAAACAAACCCATGTCACACCCTGGCCTGACCAAACAATCAACGAAAACACAAAACACTAAGACCAAGGCGTGACATTATGTACTGTGTTGTTTATGTACTGTGTTGTTTATGTACTGTGTTGGTTATGTACTGTGTTGGTTAAGTACTGTGTTGGTTATATGCTGTGCTGGTTATATGCTATGTTGGTTATATGCTGTGTTGGTTAAGTACTGTGTTGGTTATATGCTGTGCTGGTTATATGCTATGTTGGTTATATGCTGTGTTGGTTATATGCTCTGTTGGTTATATGCTGTGTTGGTTATATGCTGTGTTGGTTATATGCTCTGTTGGTTATAGGCTGTGTTGGTTATATGCTGTGTTGGTTATATGCTGTGTTGGTTATATGCTCTGTTGGTTATATGCTGTGTTGGTTATATGCTGTGTTGTTTGTGCTCAGAGGGAGATGATTCGTATGTCCTGTGTTTTCGGTGTTGCGCAGAGGTATAATTTGTTGCCAGTATTTTGTAGTCGGTCCTACTAAGGTCTATGACCAAAAGGACTGTTTTAGATTGAAATTGTTTGTAATATTCTGTTTCATTTGTTCCCAGGGGGGAAGGCACCTAGGGAGTGCTTAGGCAAGAGGCCCGCTGGCATACATATACCTGTAGTATATATTCGGTCTATGCACACTAGGTAAGACCTGGGTGGACCACCCCCTGTATTTTGGTTAGTGCACCATGTGGTGATAAGTAGTGGGTAGGCAGGTAAGATAGGAGAGGGGGTTTCGATATTTATTTTCTTTGCTTTGGTTCCGTCCAGACCCTTTTCCCCATATTACCGTGTGAAGGAATACATTCCTAGTAAACTGTAAATTATCTGCCTTTTGTCGTCCTTACAGTCCCATACCTCTTTCACACCACGGGGAGTTGAGTTGTGGCAGGATGTTGCGTTCCCTCTCACTAGAGGCGTGCGTAACATCTTCTACTAAATCAGAAGTTATTATCCTGGGTGACCTATGAGTGGAAAATGCAGGCTTCAGACAATCTAAAATACATGTGTAATGATCTAAACTTAACCCAGCTAGTGACTAAGCCTACATGTCCGAATCCTTCAAAGTCAACTCTAGATTTGTGTATTCATTCGAATAAATCAGAGAAATCTGTTTCTACTGGTGGCTTCGCCCAAGATATTAGTGACCATTGCACAGTTGTTTCTGTCAGCCTCATGTCATCAGAAAGGGGAACTTTAATAACTTCCTTATTTTATTGATTTGACTGTACTTCAGCTATCCCTGAACCTGACTTAGCTTTCAGCCTTCATTCAGATGTCTTCAATAATATTGTGGATAATCATGCTCCAAAAAACCCCCAAAGGGTTAAAGGTGAGTCGAATGCCTGGTGCACTCCGGAATTATCAGAAGTCATTCATAAAAGAGCTGATCCTAGGGTCAAGGCCAGCAACACAGGCTTAGGTCCAGACTGGCAAGCTTTTAGTAAGCAACTGAGGAATCATTGTTTAAGACAAAACACAAAGGATAAATCTGATTATTATGTAACCATTTGGATTTTAATAGGAACCCGTCTAAATTCTGAACTTAATCCCTGAAGGGCTCTACTTCCTCTCTCCCACAACACGTTAATGCAGACACTGGCCTCATTACAGAAAAATATGCCATCATTGATGCATTTAATCACCATTTTATTTCAGCGGGCTATCTTGATAATGGTCTGGATGCTGATAAGGGAAACTTGCTGAATGATAATAGGAATTATAGTCAATGATTTTCTTTAAGACTATTTACAGAAAAATAAGTCCTGGATGCTTTGCTAGTAATTGACAACAAGAAATCAACTGGTGCTGACCAATCGGATCCTGTTCTCCTGAAGTCTGCAGCGCCCACTATTGTTGGCCCAATAACGCACCATTTTTTAAGTTGTTATCAGGAAATATTCAAAAAGTATGGAAATCAGCTCATGTGTCGGAGGGGATATTTGTGATCTTAATTACCACCCCATTTCAAGGCGTCCTTGTCTTGCTAAGATTCTTGAATCCTTGGTAAATGTACAACTTAGCTCTTTATCTGCGAAATGTATGTTGAATGTTGACCGATCCGGGTTTAGGCCTGGACACATCACTATTACAGACCACTTAGGTTGTTTATGATCTTGTCAATGCTTTAGACACTGGAATGAAATGAGCTGCTTTGTTTGTGGACCTGCCAAAAGATGTCAACATTCCTATTTCAATACTAACGTTGTCTGCCAACGTGTTTGTGTACGAATGAATCTAGTATTGTGTGTTAATGTGTTTGTCATGGTGATTGTGAGAGAGTGGGTAGGGTAGAATGTAGTGAGCGTTGAGGCAGTAAAGTGCCATTGTGTTGGAGGATACCACACATAGCTGTTTTACAGCCTAGATAACTGCTGCCATTCCCTGCATAGCAAGGCTTTTGTACTCCTGAGAGAGAGTCACACACAACCCTTTCATAGCCTTGGCCCCACTTGTAAAAACACTCCAAGTGCTCAAAGACACTAGCGATTCATGCTACAAGCTCAAACACACACATACACTACATGTCCAAACGTATGTGGACATTTGCTCATCAAATGTGTCATTGTAAAATCATGGGCACTGATATGCAGTCGGTCCCTCCGTTGCTGCTATAACTGCCTCTCCTCTTCTGGGTAGTAATTCCCACTAGATGTTGAAACATTTCTGTGGAGACTTGCTTCTATTCAGACACCAGCATTAGTGAGGTAGGAAACTGACGTTGGGCGATTAGTCCTGGCTCGCAGTCGACGTTCCAATTTATCCCAAATGTGTTCGGTAGGGTTGATGTCAGGGCTTTGTGCAGGCCTGTCGAGTTCTTCCACAGCAAACTCGACAAACCATTTCTGTATGGACCTCGCTTTGTGCACAGGGTCATTGTCATGCTGAAACAGGAAAGGGTCTTCCCCAAACTGTTTCCACCAAGACGGAAGCACAGAATCGTTGATAATGTAATAGTCTGCTTTAGCATTAAGATTTCCCTTTACTAGAACTAAGAGGCCTACGCCAAACCATGAAAAACAGCGCCAGACCATTATTCCTCCTCCACCAAACTTTACAGTTGGCACTATGAGTTCGGGCAGGTAGCGTTCTCCTGGCATCTGCCAAACCCAGATTAGTCCGTCAAATTGCCAGATGGTGAAGCATGATTCATTACTGTAGAGAACAAATTTCTACTGCTCCAGAGTCCAATAGTGGTGAGCTTTACACCACTCCAGCCAACGCTTGGCATTGTGCATGGAGAGCTTAGGCTTGTGTGCGCCTGCTCTGCCATGGAAACCCAGTTCATGAAGCTCCCAACAAAGAGTTATTGTGCTGACGTTGCTTCCAGAGGCAGTTTGGGACTCGGTAGGGAGTGTTGCAACCGAGGAAAGATGAGGAAAGATGATTTTACGCGTTCTGTCTGGTGGCTCTGGAGGGTGGCTCTGGAGGGTGGTTCTGTCTGGTGGCTCTGGAGGGTGACTCTGGAGGGTGGTTCTGTCTGGTGGCTCTGGAGGGTGGCTCTGGAGGGTGGTTCTGTCTGGTGGCTCTGGAGGGTGACTCTGGAGGGTGGTTCTGTCTGGTGGCTCTGGAGGGTGACTCTGGAGGGTGGTTCTGTCTGGTGGCTCTGGAGGGTGGTTCTGTCTGGTGGTTCTGGAGGGTGACTCTGGAAGGTGGCTCTGGAGGGTGGTTCTGTCTGGTGGCTCTGGAGGGTGACTCTGGAGGGTGGCTCTGGAGGGTGGTTCTGTCTGGTGGCTCTGGAGGGTGGTTCTGTCTAGTGGCTCTGGAGGGTGGTTCTGTCTGGTGGCTCTGGAGGGTGACTCTGGAGGGTGACTCTGGAGGGTGGCTCTGGAGGGTGGCCTAATTGAATTGTTATGACCCACCCTAGACTCATCCCCAAACTGCATGCTTACCAAGGTTAATATAGTTTGTGTTTTACATTACTTTTTATTTCTATTTGTTTACTAAATGCTGTATTTAGCGGTAGTTTTTCATTTTAACTTCAGTTTACTATAACAACCTTGCTGCTTACTCATACTAACAGTGATCTAAAAATAGACAGCAGCTCAGTTCCCATTCCATTTGGCCTTTCTGGGATGTGTGGGGATGTCATTGTTTATTATTATGTCTCCAAACTGTTGCCTGCCATTTTCTATTTCCAGCCATGTTCAAGATAATGTATTGTTAACCTTAGAGTAATGGATCAAGTGAAGGACTGAAAAAAGACGATATCTAAAAGGTTCAGATTGATCCAGATTCTGCCAATGTTACCAACATATCATACACTGAAAAAAGACGATATCTAAAAGGTTCAGATTGATCCAGATTCTGCCAATGTTACCAACATATCATACACTGAAAAAACACGGCAATTGAGTGTCAGAAAACACAACTCTCCGATCAACTGACCGTCACGCATTCCAAGGTTGGGATGATGACAACTTATCAGTGAATATTCCTGGAGGTAAGGATTGCCAGACAAAGGAACACTACGAGGTAATTAAGATCAGTTATCATGGTGATTAGGAGTAGTCATTAGAGTAGATTGATTGTGAGGTGGTTGGGAGGGTTGGAGACCTGTGACTAGCAGAGAGCTGAGAGTTGGAGGGCTGTGACTAGCAGAGAGCTGAGAGTTGGAGGGCTGTGACTAGCAGAGAGCTGAGAGTTGGAGGGCTGTGACTAGCAGAAAGCTGAGAGTTGGAGGGCTGTGACTAGCAGAGCGCTGAGAGTTGGAGACCTGTGACTAGCAGAGAGCTGAGAGTTGGAGGGCTGTGACTCACAGAGAGCTGAGAGTTGGAGGGCTGTGACTAGCAGAGAGCTGAGAGTTGGAGGGCTGTGATTAGCAGAGAGCTGAGAGTTGGAGGGCTGTGACTAGCAGAGAGCTGAGAGTTGGAGAGCTTTGACTAGCAGAGCTGAGAGTTGGAGAGATTTGACTAGCAGAGAGCTGAGAGTAGGTTTGATTTGATTTGGATGGCTGTGACTAACAGAGAGCTGAGAGTTAGAAGGCTGTGACGAGTAGAGAGAACTGAGAGTTGGAGCGTTGTGACTAGCAGAGAGCTGAGAGTTGGAGCGCTGTGGCTAGCAGAGAGCTGAGAGTTGGAGCGCTGTGACTAACAGAGAGCTGAGAGTTGGAGCGCTGTGACTAACAGAGAGCTGAGAGTTGGAGCATTGTGACTAACAGAGAGCTGAGAGTTGGAGCGCTGTGACTAGCAGAGAGCTGAGAGTTGGAGCGTTGTGACTAGCAGAGAGCTGAGAGTTGGAGCGCTGTGACTAGCAGAGAGCTGAGAGTTGGAGCGCTGTGACTAACAGAGAGCTGAGAGTTGGAGCGTTGTGACTAACAGAGAGCTGAGAGTTGGAGCGCTGTGGCTAGCAGAGAGCTGAGAGTTGGAGCGCTGTGACTAGCAGAGAGCTGAGAGTTGGAGCGTTGTGACTAGCAGAGAGCTGAGAGTTGGAGCGTTGTGACTAACAGAGAGCTGAGAGTTGGAGCGCTGTGGCTAGCAGAGAGCTGAGAGTTGGAGCGCTGTGACTAGCAGAGAGCTGAGAGTTGGAGCGTTGTGACTAACAGAGAGCTGAGAGTTGGAGCGTTGTGACTAACAGAGAGCTGAGAGTTGGAGCGTTGTGACTAACAGAGAGCTGAGAGTTGGAGCGTTGTGACTAACAGAGAGCTGAGAGTTGGAGCGCTGTGACTAGCAGAGAGCTGAGAGTTGGAGGGCTGTGGCTAGCAGAGAGCTGAGAGTTGGAGGGCTGTGGCTAGCAGAGAGCTGAGAGTTGGAGCGTTGTGACTAACAGAGAGCTGAGAGTTGGAGCGTTGTGACTAACAGAGAGCTGAGAGTTGGAGGGCTGTGGCTAGCAGAGAGCTGAGAGTTGGAGCGCTGTGGCTAGCAGAGAGCTGAGAGTTGGAACGCTGTGGCTAACAGAGAGCTGAGAGTTGGAGCGCTGTGACTAGCAGAGAGCTGTCAGACCTTAAATGATATCTATACGCTGGGAGTTCCTAATGAAAAGAGAAGCACAGCACCATTCATATCCACTTATGTCAATACAGTAGAGATGAGTCATGTTACTGCTGATAGAGGAAAACACCTTATTTGAACACCAAGAAGAAGAAAGAAAGAGAGAGAGACTATTTGTACATCGTTACAACACTCTATATAGACATTTCACATTTGTTTATTGTCTAGTTCACTTGCTTTGGCAATGTAGAGAGAGAGAGAGCTTCCCAAGTTCAAACCTTGTACATCACATGTTCAATAATGTTGTATTGGTATTAGACATGACCACAATGTTTTCACAGTTATGAAAAATACATCACTAGTGTCTGACTCGTGGTACCATCTGCCTTTTCTAATAAATACAACTTTTAAAAAATGAACCAAAAGAGGAATAACTGTTCCTATGTAGCTCAGTTGGTAGAGCATGGCGACAGGGTTTGGGTTTGATTCCCACGGGGGACCAGTCAAAAAATGTATGCATTCACTACCGTATGTCGCTCTGGATAGGAGTGTCTGCTAAATGAGTAAAATGTAACTGAACTAACTCCAGAGTTCAACCTCAACACTATAGCATACTAGGCCTATTCTGACCAGTGTTACTGCAGACGTTTCAACCACTCAGCTTACTTTAGGATTTCCTGGTCAATCCAGCCAGTCTGCATAAATAGCTTAAATGGTGAGGCCTTGTCTGGAATACAATGGCAGAACATACACTGAACAAATACCTAAATGCAACATTTAAAGTGTTGGCTTCAGGAGCTGAAATGAAAGATCCCAGAAATGTTCCATACGCACAAAAAGTTTATTTCTCTCAAATGTGGTGCACAAATTTGTTTACATTCCTGTTAGTGAACATTTCTGCATGGCCAAGATAATCCATCCACCTGACAGGTGTGGTATATCAAGAAGCTGATTCAACAGAATGATCATTACACAGATGCACCATGAGCTGGGGACAACAAAAGGCCACTCTAAAATGTGCAGTTTTACCCACAACACAATGTCACAGATGTCTCATGTTTTGAGGGAGCATGTAATTGGCATGCTGACTGCAGGAATGTCCCCCAAAGCTGTTGCCAGATCATTTAATGTGTATTTCTCTACCATAAGCCACCTTCAATGTTGTTTTCGAGAATTTGGCGCTACGTCCAACCGGCCTCCCAACCACAGACCACGTGTATGGCGTCGTGATGGTGAGTGGTTTGCTGAAATCAACTTTGTGAACAGAGTGCCCCATGGTGGCGGTGCTGTTATGGTATAGGCAGGCATAAGCTACGGACAATGAACACAATTTAATTTTATCAATGGCAATTTGAATGCACAGTGATACTGTACGTGATGCGATCCTGAGGCCCATTGTTGTGCCATTCATCCTCTGCCATCATCTCATGTTTCAGCATGATAATGCACGGCCCAATATTGCAAGGATCTGTACACAATTCCTGGAAACTGTAAATGTCCCAGTTATTTTATGGCCTGCATACTCACCAGACATTTCACCCATTAAGCATGTTTGAGATGCTCTGGATCGATGTGTACAACAGTGTATTCCAGTTCCCCTCAATAGCCAGCAACTTCACACAGCATTGAAGAGGAGTAGGACAACATTCCACAGGCCAAAATCAACAGCCTGATCAACTATAAGAAGGAGATGTGCTGTGTGAGGCAAATGGTGGTCACACCAGATACTGACTGGTTATCTGATCCATGACCCTAACTATTTTTTAAGGTATCTGTGACCAACAGATGCATATCTGTATTCATAGACGTGCAAAATCCATAGATTAGGCCCTAATGAATGTATTTCAATTGACTGATTTCCTTATATGGGTTAGGGTTAGGGTTGTAACTCAGAAAACATATTTGAAATTGTTGCATGTTGCATTTATATTTTAGTTCAGAATAATTGTTATTGTTAATGTAACCACTGTTATTAGCTAAGACACAATGATTAAACATAATCCTGGGAAAATAGTTATTGTATTGTGAAGAAAAATTTGGGCAACACTTATAGCAGAGAAGGGAAATTCTGGCACGCACGCACGCACGCACGCACACACACACACACACACACACACACACACACACACACACACACACACACACACACACACACACACACACACACACCTCTTCCTTCAGTCTATGGTGTTTACAGTTGGATGCAGCAGACACAAATATTGACCGTCCTTACCTTTCCCTCCAGCTCTCACTTTAATGAAATCAATCTGCTCTGGACACAAGCTACAGCACAGGAAGGGAGAAGACACTGCTTTGAGAGGAGAGAGGAGGGGGAGAAAGGGAGGGAGAAGACACTGCTTTGAGAGGAGAGAGGAGGGGGAGAAAGGGAGTGAGAAGACTGCTTTGAGAGGAGAGAGGAGAGGGAGTGAGAAAGATAGAAAGAGTGAAGTGGATCGAGACAAGCAGGGATTGGGACAGAGACAAGCAGGGACAGATGCTGAAGTGGGAAAGAGGCAAGGTGAGAAAGATGGAATAGAAAGGAGATATTATACAATACTCTCAGGATTGATAATGTGTCCATTTCCCTATGCATTTCTCAAATCAATTTAACTCTCCGTGTCAAAAAAGGACTCCAGCAGCAAGAAATCCTGAACCAAAACATGAATGATTAATTACATGTAGTTCAGTGCATGTATGTACAAGTATGCATGTATATACTGTATGTGTGTACTGTAAGCGCAATGATTAGTGCTCTTAAAATCCGTAGTCCTTTCCTGCAGTCAATGACCAAAAGTGCCCTCTTTGGCCTCAATGTTCTTCATATTTTTCATAATTTCACAATTGATAAAAATATTTTTGTGATGAATATAAAGTGTAATATTGGGATGCAAACTCAACATTGAATGCATTTCAACTCTATATCTGACATAGTACAGGTGTCTTATTTGTTGTTGCCCATAACCATGTGTGAGTTGCAATGTTCCCTCAAAGGTCCTTCTGTAGCTCAGTTGGTAGAACATGGCGCTTGTAACGCCAGGGTAGTGGGTTCGATCCCCGGGACCACCCATACGTAGAATGTATGCACACATGACTGTAAGTCGCTTTGGATAAAAGCGTCTGCTAAATGGCATATATTATATTATTATTAAAGCAACACCCTTCACACCAGGCAAAAATAAATATCAGCATGCACAGAGAAGCAAGAGACTGAACTTCGCTTAACTAGAGGTTTCCCATTTAGTTAACACTATCAATGTTCCCCTTTACTGTGAGAATTGTGATCTAATCAACAAAATATTAGCCACTTTCAATGCAAGAAAGAAAACTAACTATGAAAGAATTATTATGCAAAACTAACTATGCAAGAGATTTTGTTGGAGGCAGAATGCATCTGAGTAGGATTCTATTGCATTGACAGGCAGCACTCAGGTCTGTACTCTACACCACAGGAGGTTGGTGGCACCTTAATTGGGGAGGACAGGCTCGTGGTAATGGCTGAAGCGGAATCCACCACTTAATCCTATGTTGTCCTTCCACATCTGTAGTGGAAAGTGGCAGAGCTACAGTGCTGAGCTACAGGCGACATTCAGAGCTACAGGCGACATTCTGAAAATCGGTCTTCTCACGAAAACGGATGTAGTGTCCAAGCTATATCACTCTATGGAAAGATAACACTCTCAAGAACACGGTGGTGTTCTCTCTGCTTTTCTGCATGACCCCCACAACAGTCATGGTAACCCAGTACTGATTTAAAGGGATTTTTCAAAATGTTGGTATTGAGGCCCTCCAATGTCAGATGAACTTGTGGATACAATTATTATGTCTCTATGTCCAGTATGAAGGAAGGTAGAGGTCGTTTTGTGAGCCAATGCTAGCAGATACCCACCTAGTCATCACGCTAATGCTAGTTAGCAATTGTGCTAGTGCTAGTTTGCAGCAGGGATGAAAGTAAGTAAAACACTTCTGGGGATACGCCGTACCGATAAAACGTGAGTCTATCACAATTAACTAAAAATGCCAAGAAAACTATATGCTACTACACCATTATTTAACATTACTGTATGTCAGCCACGTGACTTGAAACCGGGTGGTATAAATGCTTCAAATTGCATTGTGGTTCAACGAGAACACTTACTTTTTTACCAAGACAGGAGTGGACAAGGCGGAGATGAGTGGCCAATATCGAGGCGCGCGTGGACAACAGTGGACACTTAAATTCAGACTGCAAGTGGAGGCCTAATGACATTGGCAGAATTTCCTTACAGTACTTGTAGGGGTTTTGTAACTGATTTGTAACTGCTTCATCTGAGTCTGGGGAAGAAGATAAAGGGCCTCATTGACAAAATTCCAAAGTAACCCTTTAAAACAGTATGTAGGTAGTTTTGTGCCAACAAACAAAGGGTGGCCAAAAACAAAAATACTTCCTGAGCTTTCTTACATCTCCTAGATACAGGACAGACACTTCAAAACATGGTTCCTTATGATTATTTTGTTGTTGACTGTCTGTTTTTCCATTTATTACTTTTTTTATTCAATGCATTTCTATGGGATATGGTAGTAAAGCCCCAATTAAATATTTTATAAACTAATGTTTTTATATTTTGTTTTTATACCTACAGGGGTTCTTCAAATGAAAAACCAAATAGCTAAATGATCCACGTGCGACCATCCTAAAACAATTCCGTATGTTGGCTTAGCAGAACCCTGCTTGTAAACCTAGGTCACTGCCATGGGTCTGAACGTGGTTATGAAACATTCATTAATGAATAGGGCCCCGGGTCCTCTACTGCAGGCACCAAGGGCCAGGTGTGGTAGCCCATATACGAACACATGGACACAAACACATGCACAAACACACACACATCTGTACACACACTCACAGGTGCATGCACCCACACGCACACAGCAAGGTGTGATCACTCACAGCCATAAGGTTCTAGCAGGACAAACACAACTTGGCTCTTACAGGACCAGTCAAAAGTTTGGACACACCAACTCATCCAAGGTTTTACTTTATTTTGATAATTTTCGAAATTATAGAATAATAGTGAATACATCAAAACTATGAAATAAAACATGTGGAATCATGTAGTAACCACTCTTGGCATTCTCTCAACCAGCTTCATGAGGTGACTTGTTAAAAGTACATTTATGGAATTTGTTTCCTTCTTAATGCGTTTGACCCAATCACTTGTGTTGTGACATGGTAGGGGTGGAATACAGAAGATATTTGCCCTATTTGGTAAAAGTCTGTATTATGGCAAGAACAGCTCAAATAAGCAAAGAGAAATGACAGTCCATAATTACTTGAGATGTGAAGGTAAGTCAAAAACTTTGAAAATTTCTTCAAATGCAGTCACAAAAACCATCAAGTGCTATGATGATACTGGCTCTCATGAGGAACACCACAGGAAAGGAAGACCCAGAGTTACCTCTGTTGCAGAGTATAAATTCATTAGAGTTACCAGCCTCAGAAATTGCAGCCCAAATAAATACTTCACAGAGTTTAAAAAAACACACACATCTCAACATCAACTGTTCAGAGACTTTGTGAATCAGGCCTTCATGTTCGAATTGCTGCAAAGAAACCACTACTAAAGGACACCAATAAGAAGAAGAGACTTGCTTGGGCCAAGAAACACGAGCAATGGACATTAGACCAGTGGAAATCTGTCCTTTGGTCTAATGAGTCCAAATTTTGGATTTTTGGTTCCAACAGCTGACATTTGTTTTTCAACAGGACAATGACCCAACACACCTTCAGGCTGTGTAAGGGCTATTTGACCAAGAAGGAGAGTGTTGGCCTCTCCACAATCACCTGACCTCAACCCAATTGAGATGGTTTGGGATGAGTTAGACCAGAAGTCGAAGGAAAAGCAGCCAACAGTGCTCAGCATATATCTGGGAACTCCTTCAAGACTGTTGGAAAATTATTCCAGGAGAAGGTGGTTGAGAGAATGCCCAAGATGTGCAAAGCTGTCATCAAGGCAAAGGGTGGCTACTTTGAAGAATCTCAAATATTGTCACGTCTAATCAAGGTGGGTGGAATCAGGCGCAGAGAGCAGATAGCTATATAAAGTTTATTCTCCGGTGAACAAAATAAACACGGTCAACCCAAATACACACAGGGTGAAATTATCCAACACAGGATAACAGACTAACCGGGGAATAAGAAACACAATAACACCGACAGACGTAAAATGAATGACAAAATAAACAATCCCGCACAAAACAAGGGCGGGACAACCTACATTATATACAGACACTAATTAACTAAACAACATACAGGTGAAAACAATCAGACAAAACCAACAGATACACGAAAGGGATCGGTAGTGGCTAGTATGACGGTGACGACGACCGCCGAGCACAGCCTGAACGGGCAGGAGAGCCAACCTCGGCGGAAGTCGTGACAAATATAAAATATATTTTGATTTGTTTAACACTTTTTTCATTAATACATGATTCCATACGTGTTATTTCATAGTTTTGAATATAGAAATATACAATGTAGAAACCTTGCATGAGTAGGTGTGTCCAAACTTTTGACTGGTACTGTATATTTACGACTGGGGATCAACATTTTCATAAAGAGATTGTTTCAAACACTGACTGCTTTAAATAAACTCAGCAAAAAAAGAAATGTCCTCTCATTCTGAACTGCGTTTATTTTCAGCAAATGAAACGTGTAAATATTTGTATGAACATAACAAGATTCAACAACTGAGACATAAACTGAACAAGTTCCACAGACATGTGACTAACAGAAATTGAATAATGTGTCTCTGAACAAAGGGAGGGGTCAAAATCAAAAGTAACAGTCAGTATCTGGTGTGGCCACCAGCTGCATTATGTACTGCCGTGCATCTCCTCCTCGTGGACTGCAACAGATTTTCCAGTTCTTGCTGTGAGATATTACCACACTCTTCCACCAAGGCACCTACAAGTTCCCAGACATTTCTGGAGGGAATGGCCCTAGCCCTCAACCTCCAATCCAACAGGTCCCAGACGTGCTCAAAGGAATTGAGATCTGGGCTCTTCGCTGGCCATGGCAGAACACTGACATTCCTGTCTTGCAGGAAATCATGCACCGGACGAGCAGTATGGCTGGTGGCATTGTCATGCTGTAGGGCCATGCCAGGATGAGCCTGCAGGAAGGGTACCACATGAGGGAGGAGGATGTCTTCCATATAACACACAGCTAAGTCTGATAATGCTGTGACACACCGCCCCAGACCATGACGGACCCTCCAACTCCAAATGGATCCCGCTCCAGAGTACAGGCCTCGGTGTAACGCTCATTCCTTTTACCATATACGCGAATCCAATTATCACCCCTGGTGAGACCAAACCGCGACTCGTCAGTGAAGAGCAATGTTTGCCAGTCCTGTCTGGTCCAGAGACGGTCAGTTTGTGCCCACAGGCGACGTTGTTGCCGGTGATGTCTGATGAGGACCTGCCTTACAACAGGCCTACAAGCCCTCAGTCCAGCCTCTCTCAGCCTATTGCGGACAATCTGAGCACTGATGAAGGGATTGTGTGTTCCTGGTGTAAGTCGGGCAGTTGCTGTTGCCATCCTGTACCTGTCCCGCAGGTGTGATGTTAGGATGTACCAATCCTGTGCAGGTGTTGTTACAGATGGTCTGCCACTGCGAAGATGATCAGCTGTCTGTCCTGTCT